>NC_090884.1:620805-630805 GCF_036669925.1 Montipora capricornis | reverse complement strand
GGCAGCAAACCCGTGGCAACATTTCAGTAGTAAAAAGCTTCACAAAATAGCTACATATTGAATAAGCCCCCCCTCCCAAAAAAAAAAATAAAAAATAAAGTAAAGTTTTGCACGCTTTTTACGTTGTGCACGTGCGTCTCAACACGAGAAAGAAAGGGTAACAAATTTAAGGGTTTGTGGAGACCGCACAAAGATAACATTTTCATGCTCTTTCAACTCAACCTCTGTTCATACCAGTTTCATTCTTGGCTAATTAACTTCAGAAGCATAAATTGGCACACTTTTGTCATATCAAAAGGGTGGGAAGAGTAATATAGTGTTGACAGTAACGCAGGTTTATCAGTGTTTTGAGGTGGTTTCCTTATGTTCCAGATTTCCAACATTAGGTTTTGTCGGATTATTTCTCAGCGCACTGATAAAAATAACAAATCAGTTGAACTTCTATTATATTTTTGAAACAACATGAAATCCGCCTGCCGGAGCTTTGTTTGAAGCAACACCTCGAGACATCACACCGAACGACGTAACAATAGCAAGAATTCAAATTGATCACGTCGGAAGATGGTTATTATTACCTTTACATTTTCTCCCTGAATTTTGAATCTGCCGCCTGCGCCATCGAGTAGAGTGTAGGTGTAGGACTGTCCTTTATCTGGGTCAGCGGTGGTGAGTCTACCCACAACTGTGCCTACGTCACTGTTCTCGTTGACCGAGTTTCTTGACAACTGAATGAGAAAGAAAACAGATTGTGGTTTAAATGATTTTTAATAAGAAAATATAATTTTTGACCAAAGGTTAAACGTTTCTTTTTCGGACCGTTTAAGCCTAAAACGTGCTTTGTTCAATGTTCATCACTTACAAATCCTGGGAAGCCCATAGGCAGATAGTGGGGGCCTGAGGAAAACCCTGAAGGGCGAAAAAAGGCGAAGCAGCAAAGAAAAGTACAGAAAAGGGAGGCAATGAAGAAAGCATGGAACGGCAAGAAGTAAGAACTAAAACTAATAAGCAAAACAAAGACTTTCCTGACTGACTCTTAGGACCCTTTCCATTTGTCAGAACTCACCGGCCAGACCATTCCCGTAGTAACGAGAATTTTACTTTTAATCAAAACTGTCCGACCAGATCGGTCAAATCCTAAATACCATGCAAGAAAGAGATGGTTTTTCAGAAAAAACTCTTGGGAAAAACCTATTTCATTGTCAAAATGACTGCTCCAGCCATGGCCTGACCGGTCAGTTTTGACAAATGGAAAGCGCCCTTAGCGTAAGTATGTTTGTAGGGTGTTTCAAGTGTTTTGTTTAATCTGAGTCTTAAAGTTCATAAAGAAAGGTTTTTACTGTATATGAAAATAGAGTGTAAAGCTTTTAATGGGAACCTATGTTACTCAGTATTCAGGACTCCATAAAGCCCTTTCGCTGATACTACTGATACTACAGGCAAACCTTCGAGTAAAAGACCTGACCAAAAATCGACTAAAGCCAAGTCTTGCGCGGTCGTGGTAGGGCCGGTCTAGCATCATGAAACTGTTTTCAAGGCAGTAGATTCAAATCTCTCTCGTTCCAAAAAATAGTCCATCTTATCTTCCTGGAGGCATGGTTACCTGAATTGCTGTGGGCTTTTCATTGACATCCGTTACAGAAATGGTAAATGTTTGCTCGCGTTTCATTGGTGGGCTGCCGTTGTCTGTGCTACGTATTACTAGAGTAAATCTGCAAAGAAAGACAATCTTTACTAATGAAAACATACGATAAAGCACCTTGAATGTGTGCAAATTCAACTGGAACACTGTTGATACAAGTCGTGGGTTTCGTCTGTTAATATACCTGGATGCCTTGAGAAGACAATTACCAAATTAATTAATTAATTACCAAATTACTTGACCAATGGATCATCCCAACAACCTTATAATACTCGTCACATTTGTTGGAACAACCATCCTCACTATTAAACCCCCTTTTTCAATATTGATTTCACCACTACTTGCAGTTGCCCGAAAAATGCTCACAGAACATTGAATTGGGGGTGAGGGGGAAACGGGATAAGTTGCGATCTTGAAACACGATGATTCTAGACCATTCGTTTAAGTGCAATGTGACCAAAAATCAATTCTTATTTTTCTTTGGATTTCAAAACTATGTTAACTAAACACTAAGCGACCAAAGCTTTAAGCCTTGATTTCAAAAAGACACCTGTTTATTTTAACCGGAATTTTCCGATTTAATAGTCGGCCATTACTAACTTTAAGTTCTTGAGAGAGCTGGATCGAGGAGAAAATGACGTCAAAGGCACCCCACAATAGACCATTTTACGGTTGTAGCTAAGTTACCTGGCCTAAGAATGGAAGCGAGGCTGCCGGTGACCCTGTTTTGATACAAACCTCCGTGCTTTTGTAATGTTAATATGGACTAATTAGAATTACAACAACACAATTTACATGATAAAAGCAGTGGGGGCTGTATCAATGCAAGGTCACCGGCAGCCTCGCAGCCATTCATAGGCGAGGTCGCTGAGCAAAAAACTGTAAAATGGCCTATTGTAGTTTAAGAATGCAATTCGTGTGTACACCGCAGAATTTATATGCAGCACGGGAGTTTTGGGCTTTCAGACTTTTAAACTCGCGCTTTGCGTATATAATAAGCTGCATTCACACACTGAAATTTCAAGCTAGTGAACCTTTGACGTCTCTTTCCCTGGATCCAACCCTCTGGATAGTCTAATCGGTCAGTTTTGAACGTGAGTAATGGCGGACCGTGAAATCCAAAACTTACACAAAGTAAACGGCCTTTCGATAAAAATCAAAGCTCAAGATTTGCAAGTCAGGTGTTAAGCAAACGCACTTTCAAAATCTGAAGAAAAAAAGGAAGAGATTTTTTTTCATCACAGAGGCACTGTTAAGAGTTCCAACTAAGTGTGTCCGGTATTGTAGACTATCAACAGAAACTAGTTTGCTTCTCATCACCCGAACGAGCAATTAAAAAAAAAAAAACAAAAACAAAAACGAATATACTCCATTGACAACGGCGCAGTGAAGGTAACAGTAGATACTCACTTGTTTGGAGAAGATTCGTAATCAAAGGTGGTCAGTGTTGAAAGATTCGCCCCACGTAGCTCAAACTTGCCTGCTCCACCTCTTACAATGCTGTAGATGTGCCGGTCATTTGAGTTAGGATCCGTTGAGCTGAATGAACCGATACGAGTGCCCCGTGGTTGGTTTTCTGGAACACTGGCTGAGCCAGACAGATAAATCTGAAGAAAAAAACGTTTTTTTCTGTTGATTGAAAATATCGTTAAATTCGAGAGGGAAAAAGAATTTTGTGCACTGTCAAGAACTCAAAGTTGCTCAAAATGTCCATAAACGTTTTTATTCTCTTACCTGAATCTACAAATCATATTAGGCACGTAAAATACATACTAAACTATGATACTGTACTTTGAAGGAATCGCAAGTTTTTAGTATGCTGTTGAAATCCATACGGGCTGTCCCATTTAATTTTTGGCACACTATTAACTTCAGGCCTCGCCATTGTTGTCGGTTGTTTACGAGATAGAGAGATTCAGCCAGGTCTCGCGACAACACAACGGCCTTCAATCACTTCAGATGGGTAGTTTCACATTAACAGACAAATCCAACCAATCTAATCCGACTCTTACACACTCACACACACTGTAATTAACATTGAGCTTGCTTATATAGGTTTCGGTCAGTGTCCTAGAGACTTCTACAGTATGACAAAACAATCTAATAATAGCGACTTGTGACCTTAGGGCTAATAATAGAAACTGATAACTCGATCTGCCTTTATGGAGCGTTCAGGACTAAACAATATTTAACTCTGGAACATTCCAAATACCATAATGGATCGTTCAAATTCCTGCCCCGTCGGGCCAAAATGGTGTTTAAATGCCCTACCCTATCGTCGAATTTGTCTGTCATACCCTACTAAAGAACAATCGTCGTCGGCTCCTGTCGTCTTTTGAAGACCTTTTTTTTGTAAACACTCACAAATGCTATATCTCTTCCTTTAAACTCTTCCATCTCGTCCAAACACGTGTTTTAAAGCTGTTAGAGACTTCGGCGCCCGACAAGAAAAAAAAAGGATTTGAAACTCAATTTTGCTCACCCCATGCAGGCACAGGTCCCCGGGCACAGAAGAGGGGGGGGGAGAAAGGGATGTATGGATGTTGAAGTTTCGATTTGATCGGCGCATAACATCGCCCAGCTCGGGTTCTTTTGCTAAACAAATTGAGGGCGCCACAGTGCGTGATGTACATTTAGGAAAGCATCACTTGAGACATGCGGCGGAGAAAATGTGTGGCAAACACTTAAAAAAACAAATAATACAAATACTACTGTTCTTTTACTTAAATCGATTTTTTTTCGCGCGCGTTTGTTGTTTGGGTCATGAATATATTTAGGCACTGAGTCCAATCTCGACTCCAGAGCTCTTCTCTTGACGAAGGGAGAGAAGAGCTCTGGGGAACCCTGAAACAAAGTGTCTTCTCATTGGTTTTCGTAAAGAACAATCAAAAGCGTCTCTAATTGGTGCATTCATGTTAGCACGAGGAGTGAGCAGGCGCCGTAAGGTTCAAATAGCCAATTTTTGGCTATAAGAACCCCACAGCGCATGTTCTCCTACATAGAGTTTCCAGAGCCTTGGGTCGATCCGAGGCTCTGGTGACGAGAATGGCACTGAGTTAAGATCCAGGAAAATAGAATATTTTAGGGGGCACTTTGTCATATCCCTAAACGTTTCCAGCTAGGGGCGATCGGCCATCTAACCTGTGTTGGCGGATCATTGTTCCTTCGACAGTATGACGTAGCATAAGAAGACCATTGGCCTGAAGTCTGACAGGTGACAGTTGAAGCTCCTTTTATAGAATAGTCTTTTGAACAACTCAACGAACACGTGACAGGATAAGTAGTTTTTCCTCCTGGACACACGGCATTGGCGTACTTACACTTGCTGCCGAGTGAAGTACCTGCAACAAGAAAACAAACAATAAAAAAAACATTTTCTTCATTCTTCAGATTTGGTTTCTATCAAAGTTTACAAGCTACAAGAAGTCTTAAACAGAAAATATTGGTATATTATTGCGCCGACAGAAAAATAACAACGCACGCTATAGTAGCACTCCTCGAACTGCGCCCTTGAAATCCAGTCTTCGGAGTGAAAAAAAAAGAGTTATGAGCGTGGCAAATCAAATATTTGTAGTGATTAATAATTTGTGTCCCCGTTAACTAACCTGGGGCACAATATGATGGCCTCGGCATTTTGCAATCTTTACCAGTGCAATTCTTTTTGTTTGAAGCAAGGTTAAAACCAGGAAGGCAGGAACAAACGCCATTCGAACACTTTTGTTCACATCCATTGTTGGGTGTTCCACACTGAGAACTTTCCTGGAAAGAATTTCAGGGGAAATATGTGTGTAAAACTGAAAAGTCTATTCGTTCTTATTTACATATTCATATCCCAGACAGCAAGCCACAGTTTAAGCGACAATAACAAAAACGTACTGATTAGTGATGACGACGGTAACAACAACAATAACGATCACGATCACGATCACGACCACGACCACGACCACGATAATGATAATGATAGTGATATTGAAAATTTGAAAGTAAGGATTGTCGCCTCAGTTTGAAAAAAACTGTTCTCGAATGAATGCGGGTCCTCTTTACAATAATTAACAATAATACATAACTGTAGATTACATCAATACAGTTAGGGATACATCAGTGCATACAACTAAAAGGACAACTAACGCGTTGGGGAAGGAAAAGCCAAAAATCTGGATATGTATTGAGCAACAAAAATAGATTTGCTCGCTCTTCGCGTGCGTTTTACGTTTTCGAGGAAAACGAGCTCGCCTCGAAATCAGGCCCTCTGATTCTTGCGTTTGATCTTCAAGCGCAAACTTTTCTCTTGCCAACTCACAGCGCCATTTAGGCGACTTTACTTACTGCCATCTAATGTTCAACTATTTTCAGCGTGTTCCTCCTTTCCAAAAACATACCCTGCTCGCAGAGGCTTTATCCTTCGTCCCATTTATTTTAGTTGGTCTTTTTACGGATGTCTTTATTGCTGGAATTTTCTTTTTCCGCCAGAAAATGTCTACCACGGCACGAAACGATTTCTTTTTCCGTTGAACATACGCTATAGTTGCCTCCATTTTTCAAACAAGTCACCTCTCTCTCATGGGTCAAACAATCAGCCCTAAGTGTTGTGCAGTTGACTGACAGGAAGGTTATCATTTGGCCAATCACAGAGAAGTCAAACCATTTTATGTCTGTCGTTTCTATACCAACGATAACGTACGCTCAACGGGAAAACGAATCGTTTCGTAGCAGAGGTTTTTTCTCGAGGGAAAGGTGAGGTCTTAACGCGGTACCAATAACATTGTCGAATTCATTGAATTTCGTTTGTCAAATTATTCTTACCAAAAGTAAAGGACAATCTCTGCCGCGACACCGTTTTGGAATGGTGACTGTTCTTGTTCTCTGCTTGTAACCAACTGCACATTTGCACTACAGTTTCCCCAAGCTCCCCATGAGTTGACCTACAAAAAAAGCACAAAATTTCATCTCACATTATGGGGTGCCCGGCACATGCTTTTTCTTTTGCGTCCTTTAACACACACTGTTGCATATTGTGAAACGAAGTTTCAAATCAAATTTGAATACTGCAGCGCGGTGCAACAATCTTCGGTCCTTTGTACCCTTGTCACTACATCCTTGAAATCATTCGTTAGGGGTACAGTTTTCATAGAAATAGCATTTACTAAAATGGCGTCATTGCAAAGTTCGAACAGTGTTGAGAGTGAACGCCACTACCAACATCATCTAACATTCTCACTCTTGCATATTGGTAGTTGCTAATTAGCAGGGGCGTAGCGTGAGATTTAAAATGTGTACGCACACGAAGAATGTTTCGAGCGCCAAAGGCACTCCAAACTAAGGGGGTCTGGGGGCATGCCCTCCCAAAAAATTTTAAAATTTAGGGTCTCACAAATGCCCTCTCCGACTATTTCCGAAGGACATTTCAATGAGTAAATGCAAAGGAAAATGCTACCCTTCTGCTGAGTTTTCCGCAAGCTACAACACAAACAGGGGGTTTACAAGCAAAGGGCATGACGTCACAAACTCTGTTATAACATCATCATCATAACCTTTCCATCAAAACTAACCAGGAACTGGTGACTGGTGATGAGAATGACACTGTAGGGGCCTCGCAGAGCTTTTACTCATAACAGAAAATATTTTTTAAAATCCTACCAATTCTCAAGTACGCACGTGCGTATTTGCGTAAAGGACGCTACGCCCCTGATATTTTGGAACTGCAAGCTTGGCTCTTTCGAGTCTCGCACCCGTCTATAGTTCGCTCCTCGTGATTTAGCCAACTCAACGCTCGCGTTGAACATATTTATTTTTTCTCTTGGGGTGGTTTTCTTGTAAACAATTTTATCTTAATGTAATCTCTTTTCCTTGAAGAGTACTGTAAAACCTCTTTCTTTAAAAAAAGTTACCTTACGACTGAGGCAACGCACAGCTTTCAACAGTCTCTAATTTTATCGAATCGTTATCCTATAATGATAGTACGCAGCTTTTGAAGTGCTAAGGGTTAAAGTTAACAGTCCATTGCTTTTGTCAAATTTTCACCTTTGTCTATTGCTACTAATCTAGAGAGTCGTTTTACTAACTATTCTTCGTCTATTCTTCTTCGCTTAACAAACTACGTCTGTCCCATCTCTCCAGAAAATGTGCAAGGCCTAGCGGTGATGTTTTGAAAAACGCTTGTGACGTTGGCAGCCACCTAACTCAAGGAGACGATACGGAGTTCTGGAACATGAAGATGTAGAAACGACCAGTCATAAAGGATGTTGATATTCACGTGGGATACTTGGAGGAGGCGGCGTAAAAACATGGTTAGGCAAGGAAAGAACTTTGTATTTCCTCAGTTCTAATGCATGACACTTCACAACCTCTCTCCATAATATAATCAAGTCTTATAGGCATACCGGTATATCATTCGCAATGGGTAAGACATGCTATCGCTCGCAGTGCCAGTCCAACTCAAACCTGACATTCATCCCTAGCCTTTCAGTATCACAAAAATATTTTTCTAGCTCATAACAACCTACCACACAATCTCTGTTGTCCCTATAATCAGTACACTGCCGTCTCTCAGACCTTGTTCCGCATGCTTTGCCGCGGCATACCGCTTGTGTAATAATACTGCGTTGTCGGGTGGACCATCCACTTCCACAGCCGTTACTGCAGAGCGACCAGGCCGACCAAGATGACATCACACAGTCTCTGTTGTTGTATTGAGAACAGGAAGTTGTCTGCCGCAAAGATGGGCAAGATCTACCATTACAGTACGGTTGAACCGTAACTCGGCGCGTTCGTGTACTCCGATCCTGAAAACCAAAAAAACAAGTTAAGGCCTTGAATACCAGATTTTTTAACATTTTGGTCTTGAAATTTAAATCTGGTTTAAATCAGGGTAACTTCGACTAGAGAGAAGCTGTTGTGATCTCAAACTTTGATTCTTGATAAACAGATTTCTTACGTGCAACTTATGAACAAATGAAATGAACTGCATTAACTAATGTAAGCGCAAATCTAAACGCAAGATCCTACGCAATCAATGGAAAATATCTCGTTTCCTTGGACTTTTGGTCCCGCTTACGTTTGGCATTCACACGGGCGAATTGCGGTTCGCGGACACAAATGTAACCGAAACATAAACACACTTGTTTCACAACAGCAAAGTTGCTATTAAGTTGGTGTAACTTTTCCTGGAATTGCGTCGTGGGTATGTATGCCTTTGTTCTCGCTCTTGGACTTTGCCACTCGACGGAGCTAATTCAGTTGAGGTCATGACCAGGCGGCTTGTACAAGAGATGTACTGTGGATTGGCTTTGGAAGAGACGGAAAATTTATAAGACTTTATCTGAGACGATCGCAACGTGCTTTTGCACATCTAAAAACCCACCTGTACCACAAGTGGTAGAGCAATGACTCCACCCAGTCCACGACGACACCACGCAGTTCACTGGGCAGCAGACTATGGGTGCAAGAGCGGCGTTTGCCTTGACGCGGGACACGCAAGAGCTTGCAGTAAGGTCGGTGGTGACTATAGAACGAACTGCCGAGATTGAGTTCCAGCACTCACATTTAACCATTGTTTGGCGTACATGAAGTCCACACGAGCCCCAGGAACTCATCTAAAAAAGAAAGAGAATGCAGTGAAGTGATATCAGTGTCAATGGTTTGAAATGACAAGGGGTAATATCTTAATGTACTGTGGTTGTCCCGGTGAAGGTAGTTTCTTAACTGAAGATGTTCTTTTGTTGAGAGGCTTTGTGATGGCCCCCGACAGCGATCCAACTCTCGTTCCCAGAGCTCTTTTCGCTGAGGAGAGGGCGGGTAGAAGCCCTGGAAAGGAGATTGGCGAGTCGACGATAATGATGATGATGACCAGTTTAGCTCGTTGGAATAGCACTCGACTTTGGTGCGGGAGGTTCGTGAATTCGAGAGACGCTCGAGAGAGAGTGTTTGCCTTTGTAATTACATTTGCAACTGGTTAGACTTTTCTGGTCTTTTACTCAGATAAGGAGTAATACACCGTAGACCCCGTCTCAGCATCACTTGTGTGGGACATCAAAGAACCCACCACGCTGTTCGAGAAGAGTTGCCCGTTGTGGTAGTCTCTCAATCACTCTGTTTCCGCTCTTGGAACCTATGAATTCTACTTGTTATTCAGTAAAGATCTTCAAAACTGCGCGGCTTTTATTTCCGTTAAAATCACGTGGTACGTTGGTCTGAAAACCTCTAAAGTGACTTCCTTCCTTCCTTCATTGTTTATTCAAACTAGTTCTGCGAGATACAAATACGCCGCAAATACCTTGCCTGGTATGGCAACAGGAGTACACCCGGATGTTTCATTCAGAGAAGGACACGCGGAACACCACAACTGGGATTACGAAGTAACAC
>NC_090884.1:582746-620029 GCF_036669925.1 Montipora capricornis | reverse complement strand
CGCTCTTTTAAAACCCAGACATTTCCATTGTAATAAATATCGAACAACCTCTTGCGAATTCATCAAATTGCGACCCATTTGCCGATTATATAGCGCACACAGCATTTCGGATGTCATATACAATCTGTCGTTATTGCCTTTGACCGAAAGTATTGAAAGGCTATTTCCAGATAAAAAAAAAACAAAAACAAAATCAGTCAATTAGTTATATCAATTGAGGCGGTTTGTTTAGCTGGTCAGTTCGGTCATTTGTGCCCGGCATAGTAAATCGAACAGTCGGAAATCGAACTCAATCGAAATCAATCAGTGGATTGAGTTCGATTGAGTTCGGCAATCGAGCGAAATCGAACACTGAGAGAGTTCGATTTCCGAACCAATCGAACTCAATCCATTAGTTTGAGAACCATTAGCTCGACAACCGAACCCAACGGATTGAGTCTGATTGTGTTCGGTGAGTAAATTGGTTTGAACAAATCTCGTGAAGTCTGACTGCTCGTGCTGTTACTGTACCCAAGCTCCGGTAAACTTTGTAAACATGCAACGCAAGCGCATTGAAAAGAGGTTTTCCTAATCCTTTTTTTAATGATTCTTCAGTAAGAAAATAAACGGTCCACGACAGTAAAAAGAATAGAATACAAGAAAGCCATCGTTGTTGCCGTGTTTTTCGTATTCCGGGATTATTCGGCCTTTATCACTGTAAGCTGACTTGTAATTGGGAAAACGACAATATGAAGTGCTACTTTCATGGAAAAGTGGAATCCTTTTTGAAACTTTTGAGATACAGTAAACACTGCATATAACAACCTATATTTTTCCAAGTTAGCCTAAATAGATTGTTATAAAAATGGCATTTACAGTTGTTTTAGGCTATCTAAGTTCTTAAATTGGTTCTTGTTTCCACAAAAGATATCTACTCTATCAAAAGTTCCGCATACTTAGAGTAATAACCACAAAGCAAAACTACAGCTTATTTCGTTCTTTAAATGTAGTCCACAATGTTGTAGACATGAAATCATAATATAAAACGGTAACATCTAAAATGTATGGGCTTGCGAAGCCTGAAGGACTATTTGCAATCAAACAATGGACCAAATCGGCTAAGGTCCGGCTCAGACCCCGTACTTCACATGAGCCGAATCGAATTCATTGAATTAAGTTCATGTGAAGTAAGGAGTCTGAATCAATTTAGAACGGCCGGTCTAATTCGGATCGGCTAAGCAGTTTTACCCCGCCTGGCTTATCCGTGAATTACGGTCGTGGAGCGGCTTTGATCCAGACCCCGTACTTCACATGAGCTGACTCAAATGCAGAAATTATTACAACTTTGCAATTTTCTTCAGTCCTAGTATGCTTCTGTGAATTAATTTCGGCGAAATTAAGTTCGGCGTCCGAATCATTTCAACCGCGATTAATTAATTTGGTTCGGTCTAAATTCGAATTCGATTCGACTCATGTGAAGTACGGCGTCTCAACGGGGCCTAACTCAAACCTTGTAACCATGACAAATCCACCGGGGTTAAGATTGTTTGTGTATGCTATTTACTGGGTTGCCAGTACGGCAATCCCAGTCGGAAAGTGAGTGGCATTTGTTGGGTGTTTTTTTTTCTTTTTCCGTGTCGATAAAAGTCTTCCCTGTCACTCCCCTGCTAAGTGGTGTCTTTTTGCATAGAACCTTCTGCTCGTATTTTCTTAGGATAGAGAGGGAAGTGGAAATGCGTAGATTTCTCTGGTGGACACAGTAGACTGATTAACTTAACCTGCAATGGCGTCGAAGTTATGTAACGCGAATGGCGTTTTAGTGGATCTTTAAACAAAATATACCCTTATGGAGCTCAATAATGGAAAGTCAGTTGGATAAACTAGGCAGGTGGTGAAAAACCAACACCAGGAATCTCAAAAGCGACGAGTAATTTCGACATCTATCGCCCGTCGAGCCGAAATCAAAGTGAGCTGTATTTCTAAAATAATGTTTTACCAAGTGTGCTGTTATGTAGAACACTGAAACCGAAATGGAAAATTCTCTGATAACTTATGGGTTCAACAAAGACAGAGAACGAATCGAACACCTTACGTGGATCTGTGATCAACTCGTCACAGTCTTCAGGTAAAAAAAATAATTGGAAATGTGACAGCCAAGAATTATTTGAAAGAAAGCTTGTCGTGTATTTTGTGCTTCATTATCAATGAAAAGGTTCTCCATGTAAACGGTTTGACCCTGAAATTCAGTTTGTTGCAATATTGCGCATATTTGACACGACTGAGTTTCTTCTCTTCCCGCACGTAATGAAATAGAAGGGGTTTTTGCCTCTAATAGCAAATATATTGTTTGTTTCAAAAAATTGTTCCCTGGAAAATGTGGTCTTTATGAATTCATTATGTTTTATGATATGCGAGCTTAACTGGATAGCTTTTATGCAATAGTAAAGCATTTTCTTGTCAAAATGAGGTTAGCGTCTTTCTGGTGTGTTAACTGAATTAAATCGTGAGTTTGTATTTGCCGTCTGCCGCGTACCCCCGCTGTCCACTCTCAAAATTACCTTCAGAACCTACTTTTTGCGTAGAATAAGCTCTTAGAATGATGTTCTTGTTTTGCATAAAGCAAGCCAACAAAATCTGTACCTTGCTGACTTTGCATTTGTTAGCGTTAATAGTATTTTCGGTCCGATGCTTCTGTTTTATTAGGGGTATATTGTTTTGGTCTCCCATCCAGATACTAATCCCGTCGAACAGCGTTAACTTCAGTGAACTTTGGTATTACAAAGCTGTCAGATGCTCAGAGGGCACGCTTAAACTTGTGGTGAAAAGAAGTTGTGAGGGAACTTGAAAATTATCAACATGTCAGCCCAGAAGCCAATGTTTCTCGCTTCTCTTTTATTTGTTATTCTTCAGAGACTGGAATGCTGTAGTTCAATACCACACAATTCTAATTTTCTGTAACGTACCACAGGCAACCCAGTGTATGCTTCACGGAAGCATCTCCTTGCATTATAATGTAGCATTCATATTTTAATGATATGGAAATACCTGGAACAAAAAAGTTCCATTCCCAAGGGGTCTGAATTGGGTACAACATTGAGTTAGCTGACTAGGTCAATAGACCACTTCGGAAAATACCATAATATTCTTTGTTTGTCCCCCTAAATTTTGCATAAGCATTGTTTCCACTTTCTCTTGGGACTTACAATGGTCCCAAGAGAAAACAAAAACAATGCTTATTCAAAATTTGGGGGTCAAACAAAGAGTATTATTGTATTTTCCGAAGTGGCCTATAGAGGCCACAATTCTCAAAATTGACATGACAAATCAAGTCGCTGTTCCGGTCGCATGAAATTTCATGGTCATTTTCTAACATAAAAACCTTTTTCATTTTTTGGGATAAAAAGGTTCTTTTGTAAGCGTAGGAGGTTCTTATATGCAGGGGTTTGCTGTATTGTGGGTTCAGTTGTGTCACCATGACTACCCCATTTGTATATTTACCAGGTAACAATTAAGGCGGAAATAGCCGCTTATAACCATAAACCATTTTCTTTCTTAATCCCAGCGTGCCCAATCAATGAAAATCAATGTTAAGAGGAAGATTAAAGTGACTTGACTATGGACTTTCGTCGATTTTTATCGATCATAAATAATTGGCTGCCAATTACAATTGATCAATAGATATCAATAGCAATTAAGAGATCTTCAATTGTGACTATCGATTTTCAGCCATTAATAAGACAAATTTATATAAATCGATTGATGATTATCGATTATATCGATTTTATAGTGTAGTAATCGATGACTTATTATCATTGGTTGGGTATGCCGGGCTTAATATATATCTTGCAATAACCGGTTCTTGATAACAAAGAAATCTAGTGTTATGCAATGGTTAATGCAGTATTGTATAACAGAACAGTCAGAGATGCTCTGCTAAATAAGTCTTATGAAGCAAAATATTTCTACAGTATGAACAACATTAGCAAAAAAAAAGCTAACTAAAAACCAGAAAAAATCTGGCAATCATTGGGTATCTATTGTCAGTGACAATTTAAAATCCAGTGGAGTACTTCACAGCTAAGGTTATGGGCAAGGAGAAGGGGAAGGGGAAAGATAATAAAAATAATAAGGTATAATGAGAACCATTTTAGGATGCCCAGCAGCCTACCCAAAAACATTAACAAAAACATGCAATAATTGTAAAGCCTATTTGGATGTTAAGACAATTTTTTCTTATTTTATACTTTCACCTTTAGTTTTTGCAAATGAGTGATACATATAATTACAGTATATCTAAAGAATTATTTGTGGATTACTTTCTGTTGAGCTCTAGTATTTCACAAGTAATGAAAATAAAACCCACGTATATGGCATTTGTGAAAGTCTTCAAATTGCATGAGTGCAACCAAGATTTCTTTGAAAACCCTTGGGATTTAATGAAGAAAATACAAAGGCATTACTAACCAAATCCTTCACAAGTGTGACTTAACATTAAGAGGAACTACTACAACAATGTTTTCTTTACCATTAAGAGTTCTTAAGTTATAATTTAACTCAGCTACAACACAAACACTATCAATTCTTGAGACAGGAATGAAAGCTGCCACTGATTCAGCTTCAAATGAGGGCAGACACACTTGAATTGGTAAACCAAAATAAAACCTTGCATGTGGATGAACTTTATACCAGTGAACACAAGCAAAGGTGTATGGGAGGTCCAAAGTTGCACCATTAGAGGACTGGACAGTCACAGTGTGTTTGAAGAAGTATTGTATAATCCCTGCAAAAGAAAGAAAAAATATTGGTATGGTAGGTACATTATTTTGATAAGAACTAATAGGCTACACTGTATCATTTTCTAGTTTGGTTTCCCTTACAAATCACTTTTGTGCCAATCAATTACATGTATTTATAATAGTTCTAAAAAAGAGAAATGAGCCTGTCTACCTGGACTTTCAAAACTGTATTTTTTCACAATTAATATGACTTAAATTTACTGATGTGATAGTACTGTCAATAATGGTCACAAACCTGCAAGTTTACGACTTTGTTACTTCAACAGTGAAAAAAAAAACCTATTTAGAATATATTATAATGACACTGTTCGTGCATTTCTTCACCTTTAATCAAAAGTAAACTACACTGTAACAATATTCCCAATCCAAAGGTTCAAAAGAAAATAAACTAGACAATATAAAAGTAAACGTAAAATCAAAACAAACAAAAAGAACATGCACTTTGATATGATAAAGGTTCAAGAATAAAAGAAATAATTCAGAAACCTTCTTTGATAGGTTTTCAATCATACTTTTATTGTACAAAGCATGCAAGACTAGAGAGCAGTATAATACCTTCACTTATCACAGAAACCCACCTGGCCTTAGATCTTCTGAAGTTGTGTCTAATCCACTGGAACCGTACCATCGAGCCATTATACAAGCAGATCGTTCACTTTGTGAATACCGGGAGTCAAGTTTCTGATCGTACAGCTGCAGCTGAGAGAACTGGCAACACAATTTGAGAACATAAACAATACAATCTTCTTTATGCAGAAAAGTGTACATTTTTGTCAAGGATTCAACTTCATTATCACTCATGTAAATTTCCTTGACTGGAGACGACACTCGAATGAAATGGTTTGTCAAGGAAGACAAATGAAAAAGGTCTGTTCCAGTACTAGCTTTAAGCTGGATACTCTTTCTGTACTCATCTGGCGTCATTGCCTTCTTCTTTGTCATTGCCAATGAGCCGCTGTCTACAGACACTAACATCTCTTTAAATCCAACAAACTCAATTGGCCAAGACATGTTCCTTACTTGCTGCCGCTCAATAAATTTTCTCATAAGTTGCACTTCAATCTGGTGGTTGTTCACATGCATAGCACCCAAAATGCCATTGTAACGTTCAAACGAAAAACACCAGAAGCCATAGACAGGACCAAAGTCAAGAATGCATTCACATAAATGGCAATGAAGATGCATGTTTGGCGTCACAACAGATGTACCATACAAGTCTTCAACAGTTCTGCAAAACTTGACGAGGAGCTCATCTGCAAGTTTTACTTCAGAAGTGTTGATAACTGTTGAACACAGTATGTGACAAGCCTTCACAAATAATTTCCAGCATTGGAGATGTCTATCTGGTAAAACGTCCTTTAGAGCAAAGGTTGAAAATACCAATGCCCAGTTCTTAAACTGGTCAGCAGTAAAGCCTTTAAAGCTGGATGCAATCTTTGATGGAATTCTTCCAATACTAGAAGGAACTTTGAGCTTGTTTACTCGCTTTTGAAGCACTTTAAAGTCTTTTTCATCCAGCAAGTTTAACTCCTTCCACACCTTAAGCATTTTTCTTGTTGTGCCCAGCATCAAGTTGTGCATAGGATCAATGACAACAAAAGAAATAAAATCAAAATATGGAAGGTAAATCAAGGATGAGAATCGCACACCATAGGCACTCTCCTTTGTGTCACGTCCTTTCTTTGATGTTACTGTGTTTCGTACCCTCCATACATGCTCTCTATGCTCAGTGTTAGTACGCAAATTCCAGCTATCTCGATCGAATCCTGAGAAATCTTGTTTCTCTCCAAATGATCTTCTATGAAACTCCTTGGTACACTTGTTGCAACCTTTTCTTGCAGAGAATCCTAAGAAACCACAAAGTTTGCGAGATGCAGGAATGTCACAGCTGACACAAAGTACAGCTAGCTGACAAAATTTGGGTCCAGTTGAGGGGCAATCCAACCAAACGCCATCCCAGAAGTCCAATAGCTCATTCACCAGAGGGTCCAAAAATGGATTCACATCTCTGCTTGGTTCCTGTGGGCCAGGAATAATCCCTACAACTGCAATGTTTTCTTCTTTATTTCTTTCCTGTGGTGGCAAGTTCAGAAAACTTAAATAAATCACCCCAACACTGTATACAGAATCCTTGTATGGCTGAAACCAATCAAGATTCAACATACATCCGAAAGTGTTAGGGGCATCAAAGAAAGGCTCTCCTTTTCCATTCTTGAAATTTTTCCAGACCCTTCCATCATACACATCTCCAAGAAGGTTGATATCCCGAGGGTGCTTTTTATACTGCTCACATTTATCAGCAAATCCAGGCCGTTTAAGGAATTCTTGAAGGGTTTTCTTCACTGAACGGTAGCAGAAAACCCTCTTTGCTTTTAAAGTCAGCTCTCCATGTTTTGAACGTGTAGTTTTAAATAGAGATGCTCCACATGGTTTTCTCTGAGCTCTTTGTGGATGGCGTGGAAACGTAGATCTACAAAACTGCAACGCTCACCCTTCTTTCTTCCATTTACCAGAGTACGTACACATTCCTCAGGTTTGTAACATGAACTGCACTTTGGACAAACAATGAACTTTTCAAAGTCATCCCTATTTACTCCTAAAAAGTTCCTTACCATATACAGTGACTTAGGCAGCAGGTCTGATATTAGTTTGAGTTTACTACAATGAAGCAACCTTGAGAAAAGTTCCAGCAGCCTTTTCAAAAAACAAAACAAAGTGCTCACTGCAGCATCTGGTAAGTTATGCATGATTTTCCAAGTCATAATGAAAATAATTACAAGTTTGATGAGTGAAGTGCTCAATAAAGATGATTTCTTGGATAGCACAGACTCATTCTCATTAGCAGCATTATCCTCATCAGATGACGTCATCAGGTTTTCAAACTGCAATTCTGCCTCATCATCAGTTTCTTCCTGGGACATATGTTCAACAAAAGATGTTCAATAACTAAACTAGAAACTAAAAAATGCATAATTTATGACCCAAATATTTTGCTGTCCTTAATTAATATTTAACTTGGGCCAGGGTCTGAAATTAATTTTCTTCTTTAAAAGAAACCAAATGGTGACTAACCAAACAATTTTAGGTTGCCAGACTAATTTTGGTTGACAAATTTTACCCTTGTTTTATTTTTTTCATCCACATTCAAATAGCAACGGATCTTGACAAAAATAATTATTATGAGCGTGACTTCAGTCACGTTAGACACCATTTTTTTCTTCTACACTGTACACTATGTTTTTATCCAAACCAGCTATACTTCTATTGAGGTAAGTTCGAATCATTCTCAATTCATACTGTAGCTTCCATAATACATACAAGGGCATACACTGTACATATATTCTCCACATACAAATTTTGTGACTGGTTTTGCATTGACTTGATGAGTTAAAAGGAAACGCACTCAAGTCAAACATCAGCTGCCAATAACAATAATTTACATAGTAAATTAAAGTTATACTTAAAGCTAATCTGTAACCAGAGCTAAAAATCAAAAGGGCAAAATTGACTTTGGATGTATCAACTATTGCAGCTGTGCAAGAACCATCAATATATGAAACATCCTTCTTTAAAATCAATCAATAAAGAAATAAGTAAATGTAAGGTTGACTTACATAAAAGTCTTCCACACTGTCTGTTGACTCGGCAGCAGAATTACAATCATCCACTGACACATCTAACATAAAAATTAATAAATAGGACATAAATTCTCATATTCTAGTCAAATAATTTTGACTGAACAAGAGGGACCAAATGTTTTGATTCCGGAGTCGCCATCTCACATGCACTCAACCTTCCGTTATTACTAGCAAAAAATTATTATAAGCACTTATACATACACCGCAGATAATAATTTTATTCAGATATTAAAGCTTTGACAATCAATGAAACTCAGATGACAATCAATGCTCACCCATATCAAAGAATACAATGATGTTGATAATTGGTGAATAATTTAATTTGTTATTTTTTGTGATTTCGATGGTCATTGATTATTGAACGCCATCCTCAATTGATTAAATCATTCAAAGAATAAAATCGATTCTGCAATTGATTGCGACTTTAAGTCCATCAAATTGTTTCACTGCTTTCAGTTTTTATAATTTCAACAAGTAGCAGTGGCACTTCCAAGACTTTTCAGTTTGGGGGTGCAGGGATGGCGCAGTGGTGAGAGCACTCGTCTCCCACCAATGTGGCCCTGGTTCCATTCCTTTAGTCATGGGTTTTGTTTGTTGGTTCTCTACTCTGCACCAAGAGGTTTTCTCCGGGTACTCTCGTTTCCCCTCCCCCCCCCCCCCCCCCAAAAAAAAAGGAACAAAAAATTAATTTCAGTTTATGGTATCCTCAATTAGTGCTCCAGCACTAAAACAACTAGACACCTAAAGTTCCTTTCCTTTGCTTTCCAGAGACAGTAACTTTCTTGTATGTTTTTGGTTACCAGGTTTATACAATGTATCAGGCAAAATTACTGAATGAAACCAATACATGCAATCGAAAAGATGACTATAAATATTTATAATCTTCTTCCATCAGTCTGACTAGTGAAAACCCTCAGCTGCAGTACCAAAATATACTCTCTACATGGTAATTCTAATTACTTTCATTGTCTACCTGCATGATAATTCATGTATACTTAGAAAGCAGAAAACTCAAGCTTATATATGCTGATGAAAAGCTTACCGAGGTCTTCTGGATTTTCAGTGGAAAGCCCAGCAAATTTTGCAGGGGATTCAGGGTATTCATCACTTGAATAGTGAAATTCCAGGTCACTTGAATCAGAATGGAAATCGATATCTTGCCTTTGCAATACATTGGGTGTATCTATAAGCGAAAAATAAGCTTAATGTTAAATCTGGTTAAATACAGCCGCAGCTTTTATAGATGGGAGAGCAGATCAAACACAAACAACACTTTGTTGAACAATATAAGACATGCGCTTTACCTGTTATCACTGTTGTCTTCCTTCGTTTGTGTGCATTGCAAGTCCGGATTGAGACTAAACGATCACAATGTTCGCACAATCGCTTTTTCGTTGTCGAACTATGTGCACTTTTATCATTCGCGGGAGACTTGTTACATGTAGGAGCCATTAATCACTTTTCTAAGTTACACTGTAGATGACATCGAGAAAACAGAGGTAGAGAGGCCTGGCTACATAGCTGAAGCGGCAGCTTTGAATGATGGGCTTGTGGCGGGAAATCAATGGTATTACGGATTTATCACGAAACCGTATTTTTCAGTTAAGCGTGCTCCTATCGTAGTCTTGTTTGATTTCGCAAACATGTCTCAAACTTTCAGCTCGTTAAACCGCGGTAGAGCTAGCAATTTTTATTCAGCGCCTTCAACTCCGACCTGTTCGAGCAGTTCGAGTTCGAGAGCAAGTTCTATTAACAACAGATTGAATCGATCTTCGTCAAGTTCTGCTAACCGGTCTAGCGACTCTACTCCATTGTCCTCACGAGAGAACCGGGAAACGATGCAACAAGTAATCGCTGGTCTTGCAGCCTGCCAAAGAACCGTAGAGGAACTTCTACAGTCCGTGAAAAGTTCAAACGAGCGGATCGAAAAGCTGACAGACAAAGTAAATGCCCTTGACGACAAAGTGAAGACTTTATCACGCACCGATCTGGAAGATGCTGATGAGTCTAGCAGTGGTAATGGACGCGCAAAAAAGAGAAAGAGGCCTAAATCATCTCTTGTCGTTCAAGTAAGTATACTTGTTATCGTAATGAATGGCTCAGTAACTTCGAAACACCGGAAACCGGTGTTGGGTCACGCTGCACGCAATCAGTCTCATTGATTCCAACTTAGATCGTTCCAACTTAAAATGAAAGGTTTACCGCTAAGCCGACATGATCGCGTTGTTGAGTAAAAATGGTAAATGATTACATTTTCAAGGCTTTAGGGCTAAAATCTGTTTTAGATCTTAAAACGTAAGTTAAAAATTCAAATCTGTGATCCTTTGGCGTTGTTACCCAGGTGAGAAATTTTTTTTGATTAAAAATGCAGCTGACACTTTTGTTATGGAAGCACAGCCTAAATCTTGGTTTCCATAAGATCGCAAACGATCGCGGATTGCAGATCTCAAAAGATTGCAAAGAAGGTTTTCATATGATCGCAAACAATCGCAAAGCAAAGTTTTTATTGCACATTTTAGTCGGAGGAAATATAGAGAGCTTAGGCGCGCGATGATGGCAACCGGAAGTCAACTGTTTTGCTGTTTAACTTGTCTTCACACCACCTCATTTCTATTGTTAAGTATTTTTTGACTAGTAGAGACGATTAGTTTGAGAACGTGGGAGAGACCACTGACCAGGCATGCGAAACGTTCACTTCCTGTTTCTGTACGTTTTATGTTAGAGCAGTGCCAAACGGTCGCGGAAGCTTTTGTTTCTAGAAAACGTGACTGTGATTGCCGCATCTCATGGGATGCGTTTCTACAGTTGAGCCCAAGTCTTAAAAGTCTGGCTTTCGGGTCCACACAAGAAGTTCTTATCGAAGGTCATTGTGATTTCTTGCTTCTTGGCTGTTTCTTTCGTTTTTTTCGAGTAATGGTATATGGATGTGTTAAAGTTTCGTCATACTTTCCAGGTGTCAGTTTTTTTTATAACGTTCTTGTTTTGCCAGTATTTATGCTATGACAATGACATAAACATCATTTTGATGCTTCTTGGATGTAGTTTTGAATTAAAAAAGTGTTCTTTTTTTTGAACCTTAATTTTTTCTACATTAGGTTCTCAAACCAAACGCAGGTAGTCCTATTCTAACAATGATTATTCTGATTTTTTCAAGCTATCGATTTTGAGGTAAATTATTTTCAACCAGCGGTGTCTGCGATTTTCTATATATTGCGGTTTTCCTTTGTTATTTTCCATCATTGTTGTCGCCCTCCGATAATTCGTTTTCTCTAAAAACTCCGAGTGTCGACATTGTTCTCAACCTGTTGAAAAAGTCGATGAAAAGAAAACCACTGAACTTGACAAGATCCCTAGTAAGTAATTAAAAATGGCAGCTAGTATTGTTGCACCCTCACTAACAGACATACTCACAAAATCAATCCTCACGGGAATCTATCCAACTGAATGGAAATTGGCTACGGTGACATCGATCTTTACAAAAGGCTTAAAATCAGACCTAGATAATTATCGCCTGATCTCCGTTATCCCGCTAGCCTCAAAAGTGCTTGGAAAACTTGTCTATGACCAACTTTATCATTACCTAAAATGATAATAAACTGCTATCAACTTACCAGTCAGGGTTGCGTCCCTTACATAGAACCCTCAAAGCTTTGCTTGTGAGCCGACAAATAGCGGGTATGTTAACATCGACAATGGCTTCCTAAATGGAGTCGTTTTCATTGACCTTAAAAAGGTATTCGACACCATCGACCATGAAATCATTTTCCCCATGATCTCATACTTTGGGGCCGACCAGGCAACTATCATTTGGTTTCAATCGCGCCTACACAATCGGACCCAAAGATGTAATGTAAATGGAAGATTGTCATCTCCTCGCATTATTACTTGTGGGGTTCCGCAAGGCAGCATATTAAGTCCCTTCCTTTTTTTAATGTATATTAACGATCTTCCTAAGTGCCTCCGCGAGGCTTCCCTGAGAATGTTCGCTGACGATACCAATATAACCCTAACTGCAAAAACTCTCTAGCAATAGCTCCTGAACTTATCAAACCTGTGACGAGACCTTAAAAAAATAACAACCTCAAATGTACGCAACTATTGAGGGCTGCTTTCCATTCAACGACCGTAGTTTGTCTTCTGAGAAAAACGTAAATTCTGGATAGGAACTTATTAATAATTTTCTCGCATTTCGCGCGCTAAATCTCTTACTCTTCTGACTTCTATATATCTGGTCGAATGTTGACTCGCAAGCCTCGTTTCTGCGCGCTCTGAAACGAACACTACTGCAATGAAGGCTGAACTGCAAAAACAGCCATATTAAGCCTATGAAAGTAAATATGCGTTTGTTTTGCATTTGCATTGCTTCGTTCTGAGTGACTGGCATTCAAAATTCGCGCAACTTCCTCAACGATCCGCGATTGTCTGCGATCATATGAAAAACGAGTCTTAACTGAACCAAGTCTACTTTACAAACGTAGTTTACGGAGCCAAAGTTAATAGAGTAAGGATAACACACGCTTTTCCATGAATTAATTTTGCCTCGTTATCAGTTTACAACATTTTTCTCAGTTTCACAGCTTGTATTTGGTCGTCTGTTTTTAGGAGGAAGTTCACAAGCTGCACAACAGCAGAGATACCACCAAGCAGTACAGAGGAAAGGAAGTGTGAGTAATTCTTTTAAAAACTTGAACCATTGTTCAATCGGCAGGTAATTTTTTAAGTAGCTTACGTTCATACTATATTTCAACATAACGTTCTCATCACTCTCCGTATTCTTATTCCGGAATAGGGTCAATCGAACGCACCCTTAGGGCCGATTTACACGGCACGATTTTTGTCGCATGCGACAAGCTCACGACGGGCCTACATGTACGACATGACTTACAATGGCCACAGCGTTTTAAAACATGTTTTAAAATGCTACGACATTTTTCCTGACGTACACAACAATTGTAAGTCATGTCGCGGGCCTGTCGTAAGCCGTTGTCGCATGCGACAAAAATCGTACCGTGTAAATCGGCCCTTAGGTTACTCTCGACTCTTGTACGTTTTCGGGTACCGGCATCAACTCTTCTGTTTTCCCGCCAAGTAATCGACTCTTGCGCGCTGTCGGTTAATTTAATGTCATTTGGCCCAGCGTTTTTGTTCTTTGAGCAGTAATTTAAAAAAATTCCAACCAAATAACCTGCACAGTTAGAAAGAAATCCTTGCATAGGTGCGTTATAATCTTCTCTCAATCATCACAACTTGATTACGCACTCTGAATTTCCAGCTCATTCAATAGTTTTACAGTATGTAACAGGCACTACATGAAATGAAATATAAATTAATGGGAAAGGGGTAAGAAAAATAGGTTTCCTCGATTGTCTCCCCAAAATAAAAATTGTCAATATTTTGTTTCGTACGGAAACATTTCCTACGCCGCTGGTACTGTACTGCAGACAATCTAATACTTTTTTCACCATTGTAGGGTCAGCAGTGTTCACAACAAAAAGGTCACTCAGCTTATTGTAGAAGAGCTTTGTCGCCAACCGGGAAGAGGATTTGCCAGAGCTGTTGTTGAAAGTAAGTAACAATGCAGCATACAGTACAGCAAGTCTGCAAAGTTCAATCACTATTGTAAACTTGAAAAAAATGACACCTACTTGGACTAACAAATTCCTTGTTTCTTTGCAGAAACAGCCAAAAAGTACCATGAACACATCCGCAGAAGTGCCTTGGGAAAAATTACTGACGAGATTAGAATGAAGAAGAGAATAAACCTTAGAAAAGAGAGGGTAAGCGATATTTTTACATCTGTCCGCGCACGAAAAGAACTCTACAAAGTTACTCATTCCGTCTGCCCATGACGTAACTATTACTTTATCCTACACATTAGGGCACATGCTGTCAAGTTCAAACATGACATTTATTTGCGGTTTTTTTTATAGTGCATTTTTTTGTTTCGTTTGAAAAGCTTTCCTCTTTCCTGTGAAACATATCAATACTCCTTTTCTTACGGTACATGTATATACGTATATTTATCCAAACCGTCTTAACATCCTTCTATAACTAAGTCATCTTAGTCAATCCGTACTAAAGACAAGCTTTCCTTTTTTGCCATAGAAATACGAAAGGAGAAAGTGCCAGGTAAAGGATGAAAAGGAGGCCCACGCCTTTTCAAAATTGACGAAAGAACACATGTCTACGGACGATGATGCTAACAGTAGTGAAGGTGAAGAGGGATGGGTTTCAAGGCCCCCTAGTTACAGAAGTCAATTGCTGACTCACTTTCTAAACAAGTAAGTAATACTGAAAAATACAATAAAAAGGAAAACGAAAAGTCCTGTATCAACTTAACTATTGAGAAGAATTGCAAACAGTAGAAATAGTAGTAATAGGCCATTCTCACAACACTCGCTGCGCTACGGTTACCTGGCTATCCCAGACAATTTCTACATAGTAAAACGATCAAGCGAAATACAGAAAATGCTTTTTAAAGAATACCAGTAGGCGCAAAACTCTGGAATGAGATGATATATACGTGATTATTTCCAAGGTAATGTCCAAGGGATAACAGCTTTTAATTTAAAAATTTTATTTATTGTTATTCTTTACTTATTGTAAACGTCTTCTGCGTTTAAATATGAATAATTAATATAATTTTCAGCGGTGAATATAAGAATTCGGTGTTATATTCACCGCGCTACCCGATAAGGCTTGACTCTGAGGCCAAGAGGGCGAGAGGAATAATTGTTTTAGTAAAATCCAACTAGCTGGTCAAAAAAATATCGAGACAAAACATCTTTCGCTAGTTGAAGCTAGACTTTAATCCTTTTCTGCGACCAAAACATTACAAATATGGCCGGCGCTTTCGCTACTGGTGGGCTATAACAAATAGCCTATTAGTAGCTCAACCAATCAGAACGCAGCATTGACAATAGACCACTAGTTGGATTTTACTAATCAGCATTAGTAGATACTAAAACAGTGGATAGCGTTGAACTCGCGCGCTGATTGGCTCGTCAAACTCCGGATATCCTGTGCTATTTACCTGCGAGCAACTCAGGAAAAAATGGCGTCCCGATTTGCATCCGTGACAAGTGAAGAAAACATCCAAATTAATTTTTTGTGGTGTATATTATCTCACTGTTTTGTATATACTAAAACAACTATTCACCCCAGTGCCTAGATTAGCTCTAGCTGCCTGCGGCCCCTTGCTTAAGTTAAGAAAATATAAAGATTGTTGTTGTTGTTGTTTTTGTTAGGCTTCTTAAACAACTTTATTCTGCAGGCTAATTTCGTTATCGTTGCTGTGGTCATATGAACGTATTTCTCTTTTCTTTAGACTCGATAAGAGATACCAAAAAGCTGAGAGCTCAGTAAACAAGCGATGGAAGAGAACAAACGCAAGACAAGGGGAGAAATCGGAAAAAGAGCCTCCAAACGGTACGCCCAAGTGGGCACTTTCCGATGAGTGGAAGGCCCTCCTTGAACAAAGAAAGGAGGAGGCGCAGAGGTATGTTAAATGTTTCATGCACTTGACTACTGAAAACAAAAAAATAAATAAATAAAAGGACGTCGATATATATCTTATCTAGCCGGCCGGCCGGCCTTCGACGTTCTTTTTCCATAAATCTCTCTTCAAAAACAGGAAAGTGGTACGATTTATTTATCGACTATGGCTTCTATTAGAAATTAATTAAACAAACAATGCACAAAACAACAAAAAAATATAAGTCGAATTTGATTTGCGCTCTAGTTAACAATTTCAAATAACTTCATTATGTTTCAATGAGTTAAACAACGTCAACTTTCATTGGCAGAAACGATGCAGATTCCGAAGAGGAGGAAGATGACAACATGAGGGAAGAGGAAGCGGAAGATGTCTAAAGTTCAGGAGAGGATACTGAATGGGAAGAGACAGAAAATTAGCCTAGTTTTACTAGGGTTCATTGCACAATTTCACAAAGAGATAGGAAATTAGATTTGTTAATTTTTCATTGTATGATTTCACAAAGACATGGAACGTTAGGCTTGTTGTAATAGGTGCAGTTTGTTTCTTAAAAAAAAAGACATTTAGGTTTCTCCTTTTATCATGTTTATAATAAGATTTTGAAATGATGGTAAATTAGGTTGAATACAACATTACAGTTGGATTTCTATATTTCATGATGTTTCTGTGACGAAAGGTGCTATTTGATATAAATAAAGCAAAATATTTCATTCATTTAAAAAACTTGCTTATCTTCTACATTCATAGTTTAGGCAATGCGCTCTTTTCTCTTTTTCTAAGGCCCCGTTCAGATTAGGTGCCCGTTACCAGGAACGGGTACTTGTCTGAACACGCTTTCGTCAGTTCCCGAGCTTTCTCCCCTGCTTCCCTGCGTTTCAGTCACGACAACGGTGGCCGGTGCAAAGTGGACGAAGAAAGAAATAATTGCATTGTTAGAACTGGGGTGTCTGAACAACTTCCAGTTTAGTGCCCGGACAAGGTGTGGTTGAACGGTCATCTAGTCTCAACGGGGCCTAACACCTCTCCCGCTACATCTACACGGCCTTGAACATCCTTTATCCCTCTATTTAGGTCCCAAGATTCCATTTATATTTCAGATTGTGGGAGGTTGGGTAACATTATAATGTCTATATTACATTTGAGAATAAAAAGCAGTGTCCTGAATGCAAGGAGTAAAAACAAAAAAAAGATATGAGTCCGTAACACATGTACAGTAGGCGCTCCCAGTATATATCCTTCTTTTCGCAGTATATACTGATATGAACCCTGAACTATAAGGAATCCACCAAAGAGTATTAGAATCCGTATACATACCTGCTATACAATTCCAGTATACCTTATGACTCACACAGTATACATAATGTATACTGACATGTATACTGAAATATAAGGAATTATGCTACATATGTATACGGTCCTGCTATTTTCTTGGCATACCCTGACGTATACTGGTTATTATACAGACCTTGCACATCCTTATACTTACCGTATACCACAATGTATACTGACTGTATACACCCCAAGTAAGGGTCCGTATACAGCATATTTTACGCAGTGAAAAGTTGAAGGAAAGCCATACAGCTGCAATACCATAAAAAACCATTCGTGTTGGGTTGGACTGGTTTCTGTCATGGTCCCCACATAGACCACACAGAAAGGCTTTTTTCTATTATTCGTGACAAATAATTTCAGTCGGCTAACAAATGATTTTTGAAGGATCTCGTTTGATTCAGCAGCAAACTCGACTCCATTCTTCGTTCAACCACAGGCGCCCCAAGCTCATAACGCGATTTTGCAATGCATAACTATTATGTAGTAAGAAAGTTTAATGGTGAAAAGAGTTAAAAATTAAGTCAAGTTGAAAAACTGAACGTCTTCCTCTTGCAATAAACTTTCCCTACCTCAAACATGTTGTTCACCTTTGTTTTGTTTTGTGTCGATTCATTAGCCATTGCTGATATAGTGAAAGCAGTACTACTTTATACACTCTCAAGCGAGTACTGATTTCACTATATCTGCGTTATGAGCTTGGGGCGTCCGTGGTTCAACGTTCAATGTCCATCCGCCACCGTTTTTTCTCACTCAAACTTTCATGGCTGTAATTTCATTTTCATTCCTCCAAAGGACACCTAAAAATACTAACCATCCACTGACCATCGAACAATATAATGAGGCCCTGTTAGGGGGGGGTGCCCATGTCCTCCGTCTGAATTTCACAGCTAGCTATGTCGTAATTTCGGAACGTTCTTGTGTCGCCAGTCGGAATTTCATTAATAAATTTTAGCTCGTTGCCCCTCTGACAATCCCCATTCGCTGGAACGACGCCAACGGAACATACGGCCTCTATCTTTAGTACTTTTAAGCCCAGGGTTTTGAGACCTTTTTTAATGTTTAATACTTATTCAGACTACTTGGAATAGTTGTTGAAGTCAATGAAATTCCATCTAGTAAACTATACAAGTGAATAAAGGCCTAATCTGGCAAAGCAATCGAGCTATAATAGCGGTTCTACAATTTTGGTAGTGCAAGAGTCTAATGTTTCTTCCGAGTTCAACTCTGATTTATTTGTCAGACTGTGCTTTTCTGTAACTATAATAACCCAGGAGGAAGGACATTATCGACCATTCTCGAACCATTCAATTCATTATCCGCAAGGCATGCGTTTACAAAAGGTCTGTGAAAAATCATAGTTAGTAGAGGGGACTGGTTATGAAAATCGGCAAACTTCAAAGGGTTAAACACTAGCGCGGTCTCTGATGTTGAACAGACCAGTCACGTGACTCTGACCGTGCACAAGTTCGGCACTCCGACGACTCGCTTATGACTCTGATAGTGATGTATTTCAATAACTCGCTTACGATTTGGAACATCGAGATGAGCGCGATCAATAGTGAAAAAAGTATCTCTCTGACAGACTGATGGAGTGCGCACGTGGGTCATGCAGGGAGAACATGATACGCAAAGCGGAAAAGTCCTCAAAGGGAGTGATGCACTGAATACGTCAATCACATGAAATGAACAATCAAAACAGCAGTAAAATGAGATGTTCGCCTTTATTGGACCCTTATTAGCCATAATTGGCCATTCTTGTTAACAATGATCATTATTAGTAATTACGACGAATTGTGTTCGCGCAAATGTTCCGCAGTCCGCAGTACATTCACAATTCTGAAATTCGCTTTCGGTCAGTCTTGACATTTGTGTCGCTTTCGCTAATTCGTTGTAATAGTCTGTCGGTCGTCACCAGTTTACGGCTATCATGTCGCCGGTTCAAGGCCATGTCGCTTGTCGGAATTTACCCCTAACAGGGCCTCTATAATTGCAAAAACACTTTAAAAAAAACCTTGCTTTCATTTACGTTTCCGAGCTTCTGATCTTCGGGGCGTTGTAAAGAGCATACTTGACATGACAACCTGTCATCATTTCCTCCAATTACTGTAAAGTGAAAATCGAGCCAACCAATCAACTTGCGTTTAAATTGTTGATTACGTCAACTGCAATCGCGCCATGCACATAACGAAAGCTGGCTTTTTTCCCCCTTTAAATCTATAAAGTGCGTTCTCCTTGAGCAATTAATCGGAGGGTTATAAAATAAATAAACCCCTTTCCGGCTTGCTGGTATATTGGAGAATAATGCCCTCGGCTGAAAGATTGTCCTCAAAATTTCACAGTTGGCCTCGAAGCTTTGCTTCTCGGCCAACTGTTCACTTTTCGGACAATCTTTAAGCCTTCGGCATTATCCTCCGATATATCAGCCGCCGCAAGGGGTTTATTTACTAAATACTGGGGTTCAGGTGAGTATTTGTCTAAATACCTTATAATTTAAATACATTATAATAAGGGATACACAAATACCTTATAATTTGAATACATTATAATAAGGGATACATAAAGTACTTACCGTCTTTCCGGGCGCTCACCCGCTGACCAAAAAGCCCGCATATATTATGCGCAACGCATATAAGATTTGTGCACATCAATAATTATCGCAGTTGGCTCAACTGCAGTACATCGGGAATCTTGCAAGTGCGAGGCGGCGAGGTTACCTACGGGCAAGTAAAAAACCGAATTATTATTTCGTCTCCCTGCCCACTCTCCCACAGTGTCTCACACTATGACCATTGTCGGGTCGCCAAATTTATCCCCAATCTAACTGCGGTGCGGCAATGGATGCTGTGTGGAATAGTTTACTTATTTGAGTTCTCTTGACGAATTTTGATGACAGAGTCTGGTAAATGGCCTGACATTTACTTATAAAGGCCATAACAGTATGGCATAATATGCTACTTTATCGAGCACCATATTCAAAGCCTAGTGAAGGGTTAAGTTGCAAGTAGCTGCTAAATAATTATATCAGAGGTTGACTTAAATTATTCTTGCATAAAATCAGCCTGTTCGTTGAGAACTGCATTGCTTTCCTTGACATGACATGCAATAAACTCAGTGAGGCTTGTAGCTTCGTATTTTATATTTGAATATTTTTTCGAAAGACCCCCCCCCCCCTCCCTAAAAATAAGGATTTCCCTCAAATGTACGTGTAGAGAAGGTGGAAGCACGCTCATGTCCCCACCACTCCCCTAAAATTTTATGACGGCCATTGGTTGCCTAATGCCCCGCTTTGGAATTTTTGCGATTCATAAAGCGTGATACGGGGTAAGCAGAAACTTAAGAATTATAAATCCCTCACAATTGTTGTAATTTACTTATTTGTGATTACGCTGTTTTTAGAACTTGAAATTGTCTTAATATTTTTCTCTGTAAATAATATTTGTGCGAGTTAAAATATAAATTGACTTGGAAATAGTTCCAAACCTTGTAGCTTCGTTCTCGAGATCAAGCCGTTTTATATAAATATTCATGATATTTAATATAAAAGACTGCTTTCCTTCTCACCGTACTAGGTCAGCCGCAGTTCTCAGGGGCACCCAACGTCAATTTTCGGAAAATATCTATTCGGAAGATGATTTAAGATCTAGAATTTTCGGAACATTTGTTGTAAAATTTCTTGCTTGCCTGCCTGTCCTAGGATTTTCGAACATGTAAAAAATGATATAATTGCCCATTTTAAACGGATTTTTACCCTAAAAAGGTCACCTAGAATTTTCGGGAGCCTTTTTTCTGGTTGAAATTTTCGAAAAAGTAAGTTTTGATTCCTATAATTTTCGGATCACTAGATTTTCAGCTAGGAAATTCGAAAAGATGAAAACTTTATAGGGGATAAAAATATGCCTATATCTATCATTTAAGTATCAAAATACGTTTAACAATGCTATGTTTAAGTGGGTTTGAACTATATTCTCGTTGGGTGCCCTTGAGTTCTCCTTCCTCTCGGGTTAAAGTAAATATTTTCATTTAGATAACACTTCCCGCCGATCTCCGAAAAGTTCAGCTGCGATCATTTTCCACAAGTTTTAACCCTTCCGGTCAGTAATTGCTTTTCATTTTAAAGAAATCTGTAGTTGAAATTTAAATTGGTTTTTCGACGGAAGTCCTCTTTATCCTCGTGATGTTACACGTGCCAATGAAACTTCATAGATGTCTTTTTGGGTTTTAAAATAGGTCACACAAGTTATGAACAAACAATTTTCTTCTCCCAAGTATTTGGCATACTTTTGATAGTTTTTACAAGTGAGGTAATAAGGCTAGAGTTCCTAGGCCTTCCGAGAAAATAAATATATATCGCTTTGCAAAGTAAACACGAAGTACTTGGGCTTAAAAGAGAGGGATAAACAAATTAAACTGATGCTGCATGACTCTCTCGGCCAAGCATGGTAAGATATCCTGTAGTATTGCTGGAGCTGGTAATCGTAACTGTGTTTTTGACGTCCTCTTCCAATGCCTGGTGGAGCCGTCGAAGACGCAGTTGCTCAGTAAGGCATTGTCAAGTCGGCAGTTGGGGTGCGTGGAGCTCATGTAGCAAATCGTGCGGTGGAGGAACAAAGTCCCGCACAAGACGAAAAACAGTAACAGAGTATTGCGGAGGGGGGTGTTCCTACCATTTAACAGAAACGATCACTTGCAATGCAAACTGTTGTCCAGTCGATTGTTCGTATTCTTGGAATGCTTGGAGCCTTTGCACGGGATGTGGAATATCTAGTCATTCTCGGACGCCAAGAATCCATAGGCGAAACTCTTGCAACGGAAGACCTTGTCCTGGCACACAGACAAGATCCTGTGATACCAAAGTGTAAGTAATATTTTTCTTGAGTTCAGTTATAACTAAGGTCGTGTATAGCGTGCTCCGTGTTCCCAATCCTCTTGTAAAGAAAAACAGCTCGTCGAGTTCATCGCATGATAAAACAGAGGCAAACACAATTGTTTTCCGGCCTATGATTTTGTGGATTTGAGACTGACAAATTATCTATTTCCTTCCCCGGGAGGTAAGGAACTAGTAACTGAGTCTACCTTTACTAAACGTTTTGCATTTGTATTAATAAAGCAACTTACTGAGTTTTTAGACCCACATTCACGCAAACGAGCACTTGCTAAACTGATCGTCCAAGGAAAACTCGATCAAGTCGGCGCGGGATCATATTAGGGAGCTTACTAAACGACGACGCCGACGGCAACGACGACACTACAAAACAATGGATTTAGTGAGCAAAAACAATGGCTCTGCACGCTCTGCACGCGCGTTTTACATTTTGGTACATTTCTTTGCCGTCATCTCCTAAATGACGACGTGAAATGACCAAATTCAAGGTTCTGTGGAGGACGTTAGCACATGACGATGAATTTTCAATTCTCTCTCTACGCTTCCAACTCACTCATACCAGTTCAATTCCTCGACAGTTACTACACATTTTTAAGGCGAAACGACATGAAATAGTTTCGTAGTGATATAAATAACGCGAACTTGTATTTTTAAATGAAGTCCTCGTAGCCGCCGTCGTCCTCGTTTCGTAAGCTCCCTAGTGAAGTTGCGGTGCCTTTTCCAGGGGCACCCAACGAGAATATAGTTCAAAACCACTTAAACATAGCATTGTTAAACGTATTTTAGTATTTAAATGGTAGATATACTGTAGGCATATTTTTATCCCCTAAAAACTTTTCATCTTTTCGGATTTCCTAGCTGATCTCAAATCATCTTCCGAACAGATATTTTCCGAAAATTGACGTTGGGTGACCCTGTTTTTCCCCCAGTAACGTTTATTTTCAAAATAACTATAATTAGTTTATGTAAACTTCTTTGCCGAGATGTAAAGTTATACATAACGTTAGTTTATATAAACAGACACAAAAGTGCATAATGGATATTTCGTAAAATCAATGACTTTCCCCTGGCGGAAATCAAGAGCACTCGAGGAACACGTTTGTGAAAAAGAGGAAGGTCATTGAGATTAGGAATTAGTAGGTTTTATGACCTTTTTTCAGTACTAGTCAAGTAGATGATGCACGAGCTGGGATCGTTGCTCGACAGAATTCTTAAGATCCTTGAAGGAAGCAGGCGGCACTAATAGCTCTTTCTAGTAATCATCAAGGGTCTTCCGCCCCTATTTAAAGAGCCAATTAGCGTTAGAGTTGGTAAAGATAAGAGACTTTGTGCACGACTGTCAATAACCCACTTTCATCAGCATCAACAGTTACAGGTTTGTATCGTTTTTTGACTGAAATATTCACGCAATCAACGCATGGATTTTAGGGATAAGAAAGGGAGGGGAGGGAACGAATACCTGGTCATTTGGGAGGGGAAGGGAGGGGAGAGAAATGAAGAAGGAAGAATCTTCTCTCTCCAGTTGACATTTCCGTCTGTTAAAAATCACGGTTAAACGAATACCATGCAAGAGAGAATGACGCCTGCAATTAAACAAATTTGCAACAGTATTCTCACGGACTTATGAAAACGATCTCTTGAGTATTGCAACTTATCATTAGCATCGCTTTTACGTGAATCGACACCGGTAAACGGCAGGCTGCAGTTCTTGTGATAAAAGCACGCAAATTCTCCTTCTAAATTATCTCGCTCCTCTACTCAGAAAATTGTTCGATATCTCGAGCCAACAAGTAAGAAATAAACTACTATAATGCAAGTTCAGTTCAGTCTGGCCTATGCCGATTCTAAATTTCTCTATTTTTTGAGTAGTTTACAGAAAATGGAAGCTGATCTCAGAACGCAACCGAGAACTGCTTAAGAAATGGTTTAAACGGAGTCGGCAAGTCTCTCAAATATATATATATATTTTTTTTTTCTTTTTTTTTTTTGGATTCTATGTAAGTATTTACACTTGCGTGCAAAGCATTTTTGTCCACCTCAAAGTTGCTTTGCCCATGCATGTCGATCAGATTAAGAGATTTTTTAAAACACTCAAAAGTGCCTGGTACAACTCGCGCTAGAAAATCGACACCGTCTCGAAATCGCGTGACCTCCAATGAGCAGGGGCGGGGAGGACTGGGCAAAAAAGTGGGTGGAGTGTTCTTTATCTCGGCGTTTGGACAACGGAGGCGGAAACCAGCCCCTAGCAAGTCTCCACGGGTTTAGTCTACATAAGACAAGCGAAAATCTGAAAATTATCGTACGTAACATTAAATTAAGCCCACAAAGATGCTGAACTCCGCATTTCAAACTCCAACAGTTTCCATGACAAACCAGAGCTCCACTTAGACACGCAATGATCGACTTAGATTTTTAGATTTTCAATACTACTAAATCTTGCTATAAAAGTGTTATCCATCATGCTAAGTTTATGGGAACGTGGGGATTCATTTGTTTGTTCTCTAATTATATTAATTTCCCTGTTAAATTTGGTAGAAATTTACATTTATGTTGAAGCTAACAATATTAGGTAGTCCTTTAATGACCTCTTAAGGTCACTTTTGTAACTAATACGAATTTTATAAAATCATTCGAAGATGAGAAAAGTCATGTCATCCTTTTGTCGTCAGTTGGAGAGGGATGATCAAATATCAAAACAAATAGAGTACTCTTGCGCAAGAAAACAACCATTTCGGTATTTCGCAAATCCTGTGCCTTGCTAATACAATTTACTAATCTATGTAACAACCAGAATCTTGTTTGTCGAACGTGATCTCTATAACTTGTCGCTACACTTGTTGTTTTTCTTTCGCGCGCAAAACGCGTGTCGGTGGTCGGCCGAAAATTATTAGGGAGCTACAATAGCTAAGTAAGCAGGGAGGGTGACGACAACTATGAGAATTAGCCTTAATTGATCAGAAAAAAAAATAGCTCTACACTCCTAGCACGTACGTTTTACATTTTGGTACCTTTGTTTGCTGTTCGTGTCCTCGCAACGAAGACAACGATGTGAAATGACCAAATTTGAAATTGTATGGAGGATACTAAAAAAATGAAGCATTTGACGATACATTTTCAATTTTCTCCCAAACACCCTCAACGTTCATGCCAATTTTATTCCTGGAATGTTGAGACATACTTTCCTCGCCGAACGACATAGAAATAGACAACGTTGTCGTGATCATTGCCATTGTCTTTGGTTAAGCTGCCTACGGGTGGTTTTTCACGTTACGTCATCTGCGCCATGTTGGTGGGTGAAAAATTAGCTCCTTTTGTTCGTCCACCAGCAGTTGTACATTGCAACATTGTTATCCGTGTGTTCAGAGATTGGTTGCAAACCATCTCTTGACGGAAATCTCGCGGAAGTTTACGACATTCGCTTGGTATTCATCTAATCTTGCAAAAACAGTTCAAGCAACCGCCTATTTAGTGAAAGCCAAAAACTTAACCAAGAGTGACATCCAGTTTATTTTACCCCAATGCTATTAATTAATTTCGCAACTAAATCCCTACTGACAATAAAGGTCCCAGCGTACTTGAGTCTCATTAGCCGTGTTTGGGGAGCCTTGTCGTGTAAGAATGCGAAGAGAAATTGTTGGTCTCGTTACAATTGTATGATTTACAGTGAGTGTACAAACCCCAGCACTCGAAGAATTTACGTATGTTTTAACCCTATGGTATCCTGTGGTGAGCCTTAATCTTTCGTAAAATTTGAACCCCTAAGGTCAAAGGTGGGGGGACATGTTTAACCGTGAAACTAAAATAAAGAGTATCGAGTTTAACTTCCTTTTTCGTTGCGCACTTTACTTCGTTCGTTAACAGTTCATCATGAAGAAACAGTTTTATGCGTTTTTGGTTCTTTTCGTGTCTTTGACTCTTTTAATGGGTCCCCTGGGATCGTGGGGCTGGCGACGGCGACGGCGACGCCGCAGACGGTATTGTGCAAGACAAAATTGCGTTCTTCAGAGTTCGTGGACAAACGCCGGATCATGCTCCCGAACTTGTGGATATGGAACAGTTCTCCAGCAAAGGGGTATTCAAACCCATCCGAGGTGTGGTGGAACAAGTTGTCCATCTTCTTGGAGCTCTCAAAGAAGGAGATATGCGCGCTGTTACAATAGATGCTGTCCCGTAAGTTGCTCGTATACGTGGAATTCCTGGAGCTCTTGTTCAGGCTGCGGAATGTCGACGCAACGTCGAACAATGAGAATTCTGCGAAACCCTAGTTGTGGTGGAACCAGTTGTCCAAGCACTCGGACTCAGACGCGAAGTTGTAACACTGGGGTGTAAGTTGGTCATTATAGTTCCTTGTTTTCTCCTGATGCCTGAAAATACCCGGCCTTAATTTTAAATGAAGTACAACGTATTTCTGGGGTAAGGAGAGCAAATCTTAAACAAAATTCTCAAATTTGTCTATGGTTATTTTAATTTAATGTTCAGCTTAATGATTCCCTTTCTCAGCATTTTCTATATTCGACAAGGTGTTGTCTTACGTTTATAAAACTTCCTGCTTCAGTGTTGATTTTTCAAAAGCTGGTTGTGCTGGTTTGTGTTTGCCTAAAATAAGTGAAATTGAGAGAAATGAGATAAGTGCGAGGATGATTTTTCCGCTCTTTCGTCCATAGCCCGCACTTTTGAAAAAAATATCGGGATTTGTCAGTGGCGAGGAGATCAATAATTAAATTTTCTTATCATTCGATGGACTGAGTTCGTTTTTTCACAATTCCCAACAATTAAATCACTTTCTGAAAGCTCAGGAAAGCGATCTGCTATTTTAATTTTCACACAAGAGCGTGGTTTCAATTACGCATAAGCAGGATATTATTTGCAGCAAAACAATTATTTGTAGGCAGTTATTTACAGGTCACGTGGTGGGCTCTCGGAAAATGAAAAGGAAGGAAAAAATAAATGGAATGATGTTTTAATATAAATAATAGTGTCAATTTAGGGGATTCAGTTTCAGGACTCGACTTGCCTGTGTGAACCTGTCTTTCGAGTTTCAAAGGATTATTCTCGTAATTGACGCAGTTATACGGGTTACAGCTCTTTAAGTCTTTCCAATATATTGATAAAAGTGTATAAATGGGTGCGGGATTGGAACTATCTATTAAATTGTCTCTCATAAACGACTAGTGATTCCCGAGACCGATAAGTACCAAGAAATGAAATGTACTGGTGGCAGCGATTAAATCCTGACACATCTAAATCTCGAACCTTCGCTCAATAGATATGACGTGACATGAGACCCTGCAGGGGCGGCGTGAGATTTTGAAGGTGTACGCACACGAAAAATGTTTCGAGCGACGACGGTGCTCCAAAGCAGGGGAGTCTGGAGGCATGTGCATCTAGAAAATTTTGAAATTTAGAGTCTCGGAATGCCATTCCCGACTATTTTCGAAGGACATTCAATAAAATAAATGCGAAGAAAAATGCAGTCACGGTAGTTAATTGTTTCTTTTACCCATCTGCCGAGTTTTCTCTGCAACAAGCTACAACACAAACAAGGGGTTCACAGTACAAGCAAAGGGCAAGACGTCGCAAACTCTGTTATAACATCATCATCGTAATTATCATAACATATCCTGAAAAAATAACAGGGAACTGGGGGACTGGTGATACTGAAGACTGACACTGTGTGAGGGCTTCGAAGGGTAGAGTTTTTTTTTTTTTTTTGCTTTCGTCCACTATTAAGTTTCTTGCTGTTAAGGTCTGGCCAAACGGGTCCACTGAACATGCTAGTGTAACATCATCCAACATTGTTGAATCGAACATGTTGCACTCGTTTGGCCACCATGCTGTATGATGTTGGAAGTTGTTGAACGAAGTTTGATTTCCATCAAACATCGTCTTCAACATCATCCAACGTTTCTTTTGTTCTAAGGTGTGAACAACAGTGTTGCATTCGTTCGGCCATCCCATTCAACAGTGTTGCACGCGCGCGTGCGCTGCGGCTATCGGTATCCATGGTGATGGTTAATTCGTTGCATCTGTTTCGCGCGTTGCCACGTCAGTTCAAGCTACGGAATGGTGAACGCACAAAGTCTTGAATGTCTGAGCGACGAAAGCTGAAGCAATCTCTCTTCGAACAGATAGCCCTTCTTGGGCATGGCGCCAATGTATCTGCAGGATCTTTTGGAAGTCAAGACCCCTGGACGCTACTCCCCATTGCAAGACCTTTGGAGACCGGGCATTTGCTGTTGCAATTCCCAGATTCTGGACTGAGCCGTCCTCTTGCTATCACAGAAAGTGACTCTATTGATGATTTATAAGGAACTTGAAAATGCCAACATGGCCAGAGTTTGTTTTCTAAGGATTCTGGTTAGATTTTGGTTCCAGACTCTTGAGTCCAAAATTCTGGATTCAACAGGTTGCATTCGTTTGGTCACCTCTTTCGACGCTTCTCAACAGCGTCCAACAATGTTGGATGATGTTGGATCCGTTTAATTGGCCAGGCCTCTATGGATTAATGAAAAGGTACTGGAAATACTCACACACAGAGACACCAGTTTAATTCGAAATTTTAAAAACTTGGCCCGATTTTATAATGACTAAAAAAAAATAATGCCTCCACGGAATAAGGATTCCCGGATTTGAGCTGTACGCACGGGCGTACATGCGTATATGGACATTTCGCCCCTTCCCTGTAGCTTTCCAGACGCGGTATGTGATTGGAGAACGAAACAATAGATGAAGCTACAAGATTGTACAAGTCACAGGGACTAATGAAAATAGCAGTCTGGCAAAGGTACAAGATTACGACAGAACTCATTGGAGGGATTTGATAACAATCTCTATTTTCTATTATTATTCTGTTTGGGGAGAGGTTTTAAAAAAAAAAACCTGGACGACCGACCGTCTACGAAAAATACTTTTTACACTTTGACTTTGGGTAAGGGAAACCGCCCTTTAAAAGTATCTGTCTTAGCTGTGCGCTAAATATTGCTAAGTTGTGTTTTAGATTGATCTGAATGAAAATTGTATTCAGCTGGGGTGCCGTGTCTTGGACTGATTCGAATACACGAGTCTTTTTTATTTGAAGATATGTAAAACTGGCAGATTAAGATGAAGTGTAAATTTTTCCGAAAACACAATCTTTAATAGATTCCAGGAGATATGAGCACTTAACTTTGAAAATGTTTAGTTTTGATGTTAATTATTTAGCTTGGCGATCAGTGATTTCCTTGCAACATTTATAATGGAGTGATGACAGTTAAGGCGGCTTCCATTCAGAAAAAGTGTCACGTATGCCAGACAACAAACGAAAAATGCCATTTTCCTCTTTTCTTTAATCAATATTTTGCTTTAAATAGGTATTTCGCAAAAAAATTAAAAAGTGGCTCTATAGTCAACTACTATAGTATAGTCATTGCAAATTCTGTATAATTTGCAAACGACTTGTTAAGCTAGGGCATATGGTCAATATTTCCGCGCGATTTGTGACTCCCACAGATAGAATTACCCATTCAACGATGACGCTATATATGGCAACGACTACTCCATTCAGCTCTCTAGATTTTTAAGTGGTTCCATCCTCTGGTCTCTATGAAACTCTCTTCGCTCTTTGCGGTTCTTCTCGTTTTGAGTGTATTTCTGGTATCCGTCGCTTCATGGCGTCGCAGAAGACGAAGGCGTTGTTACAGAAACTGTACGCCGGAAAGTTGGAATGGTAAACGATGGAGTTCCTGCACAAGGTCGTGTGGCAGAGGTACACAGTACCGCACCAGAGGAATCGCTGTTCAAGCGATATGCGGTGGAACTTGTAACGTTATTTTGAGACAAACCAGGTTTTGCAACACGCAGTGCTGTCCTATCAGCTGCCAATGGAGTTGGAATGCTTGGTCGTCGTGTAGCGGCTGTGGGATTTCTACACAAAAACGCACTTTGCGTGTTACCCGGTATCCTTCGTGCGGTGGTTCAGCTTGTCCGGGCAAGCAAACCCAAACGCAAAGCTGCAATACAGGCGTGTAAGTTGAGAGGCCAGTGTGGGCTTAATTTATTAACCGTTTTCACTTTAGAAACTAATTATGCTTTACTTTCTTTGTGCTTTGAAATACAGACTTGTAACTCGAACAATTCTCAGCTATACTTTTTGTAAAACGTCTCCTTGAGATTCCAAGTCCAGTCCATAAAACTGTTCACTTATCTTACGATTCCCTTAGCTACCTGGCGCTGAATGCCGCATTTTGTATTGTATTTACGTAACCATTGCCTGGAGCTACAAGCAGAATTTCATGTTGCAATGCTGGACCATGTTACGAAAATTCATTTCCGCATCGGAAGTTATCGTTTTTCGAGCAAAAAGAAAATATTTCGCGAAATCAGTGAAAAAATGCAGTCTTTGTAATCGACATTTTATGAGGTTCCACAAACGAGCGGCTCTTTTTTTTTAATATGAAAATGAATTTAAAAGCATATTGAGTTACAACCTCGTATGTGGAAAATTTTAGCACAAGGCAGGATGATATTTTGCCACGTGCTAAACGAATAGAATCTACCTGCCGAGTGAGTGCTGCCTAACAGCTGAATGACTGGTCTTGTCAAAGTTACAGGGACAGTTTGGACTAACCTTTCATAAGGTTAAGAAGTTGTCATGAGTGACCGAAGAGGTCACCGCCCACAGAGCTTCGCTTTCCTGTGCACCAGGGGCCGAAGTGTATTGCCAATCGTATCTCTAATTTTTCTAAGCTGAAGCGGTCCACTGTCTTCGTTGACCAAAGAAATGAGACGCCGCCAGAGGTTTGGGCGCTAAGAGCATAAAGGATTGTTATAAATAGGATCTGCAAGATTTTAAACAAATAATGGAGCGGATATCAAGGGACAAAGTACAAATTCCAGAGCACAATGCGAGATTGCCGCATTTCTGTCATGAGTTTTATGCAATCTGCAGCAATAGGCCTTATGCGTGATGACGTCTGACCAGCTAATTTCACAACCAAACCTTGTTTGCACAAAATTATTCACATCGTCTACAAGTTTGCTCGTTTGGGATTTAGCCTTCGTGCTAAAATTTTCAAGTTTGATTTTCTAATTCAAGGCTTGGTGGTGGAATCAGGTAGTCAGATGTCATCACGCATAAGGGCTATTAATTTCAAATGACGCAGTTCAGTTGAACGAACGTTTCAGGAGGAAACTCAATACAGTCTCATTATATAAGCAACTTCAACATTAAGAAAGGGTTAAAAAATTATCCACCACGCAATTAATACAGGAAAATGGATTTGCAACCCGTTGCCGATCGCTTCACGACCTTCGTGATATAAGTCACGTGCACGTTATCATCGTTTTTGAGATGTTTAGTTTGGATAGCGGGTCCGTGTTTTATTTTTCTTATCCTTTTAATACGTGCTCGAGTAAAATCAATATTATATGCCATAAAGCCTGAAAGCTACTTCATGGCAACTTCCTTGATCCCCACTTTCTTCCGCTGTTTTTTTAACACGCACGCAAATTTGGACAAAGCAAACGATCACATAACAACGTGTTAACAGAAGTATCCATTGTCCTCGTGGAACATCTCCAAGTTACCGCCTTTTCTAAACGGCGGCTCAGTCTGTGTGCAAAAACACGGTCAAAGTTTTTTTTGGCTTTACTTGTTAATGCTAATGGCTAAATTCTCAGCAAAAAAAAATAATTCCTAATAGTCTTTTTTAAGAAGGATTTTATGTTAGCGTTTACGTCATGCAAGGGGCGGAATCATTACTTTAAGTTGTCTTGAAGAAAGAAACGCATTTTGGAATTGGTGTTCATGGCTTTAAAACGGTTTTTAGTTTTGAATTCCCTTAAAGTGTTAAAGAAAGCGTTTTCGGGAAGTTTGCAGTCCTCAATATCTCCGAATATCGAGTGCAAATTGAGATGTGTCAGGTGAAGTTGTCGTGAAGTTGTCAAGGAAAGAGGAAACAGTTGATCAAGAATATTAATCAACCTTGGCTCACCGATTTGGTCAGCATTGGACTGGCGTGCGGGAGGCCGTGAGTTTTTCTCCGGCCAGACAGACACTCAGTTTCTTTAAATAACCGAGCTTTGTAATGTCATCTGAAAGACTATAAGACCATCTCACCGTGCGACCACTGTTCATAGTCCATTTTACAGTTGCGTGCTTAGTTACCTGGCCTGTGAATGAAAGTGAGGCTGGAGTTGACCTTGTTTTGATAGAAACCTCACTGCCTTTCTTATGTAAATTCTTACTAATTAGCATGACAACAACATCATTAACATAACAAAAGGAGGGAGGTCTGTATCGTAACAAGGTCAACACTAGCCTCACTTTCATTTAAGGGCCAGGGAACTAAGCACACAACTGTATCTATTAACTCTGTGTGACGTTAATGATCTCACACACTATTAGATAATAGGGAACTTAAGCAACGACAACGGCAACGGTAACGAGAACGTCACAAATGTGCGTATTTAGTGGGCAAATACAACTTGCACGCCCTGCTTGTGCGTTTTTCACTTTTGTCCATTTCTTTGCCGTCGTCAGCAAAACAACAACGTGAAATAGTCAAATTTTAGGTTTTAAGGAGAACGTCAGCACTTGATGATAAAGTTTCATTTTCTCCCCTAAATTAAGCGTCGTTCCGACCAATGTCATTTTTGAGGAACTACCACACCCTTGTCATATAAGAAGGGTTGACATGTTTACAAAGTGATTACAATGACGCGAATTTATATTTTGAGATGACGTTCTCGGTGCCGTCGCCGTCGTCGTTGCTTAAGTTCCCTAATGGCTAGCAGGGCACGGTGTTCTGGCCTGGATGTGTCCCCAATCGCTAGATTGTGATTTCAATGATTTATTGATTGAATGGTCGGTGGATCTGATTACAATCGCGATAACGCAACCGTTTGCGCTGAACAGAACTGCGGAGTTGTTATTTTGCTCACTAGGGAACTTTAGCAACGACGACGGGAACGGCAACGTGAACGTCATCTCAAAACATAAATTCCAGTCACGCTCAATTTAGGGGAGAAAATGAAACTTTCTCTCCAAGTGCTGACGCCCTCCGTAAAACCTCAAATTTGGCCATTTCAAGTTGTTGTTTTGCTGACGACGGCAAAGAAATGGGCGAAAATGAAACACGCACGTGCAGAACGTGCAAAGCTATTCTTTTTGGCCACTAAATATGCAATTTTTTGACGTTCTCGTTGCCGTCGCCGTTGTCGTTGCTAAAGCTCCCAACTTACTGCTTCGGGTAGGACACGAGCGGAAAGCGTAGCGATCAGTCAGTGTGTGAAAACGAGAATTCATGAATACAATGTGCCATGTGTTTAAGTAAGTTATTTAAACAATGAACTTCACCAACAAGACATTCAATGTGTGTTGTAAGTGGTGTTGGATGAGTCTATCAATCAAACTACTACAACAACAATTTCGGGTTCATGATTCAAGTGAGAATGCACTTGAAACCCAAAATTCGGAGAACAAGAGAAAAATTGTCTGAGAAGAGTTAAGAACATCCCACTTCTTGAGTGCTCTTCAACTTTCCAAGTGCATTTTCTCAAAGCTTAACATACGAAGAAACATAAACAAACCTCAAAGTTTACTGTGGCAATTTTCTGCGCGGAAAGATAAAAGTAGGTTGAGCAAGCTCTCGCACGAGAAGGAATTTGCTCGCCAAGTCGACAATGCATTGGAGAATTGTTCCACGCTGGATACTAAAAACATCCTGATTGAACTTCATTAAGAAATGGCGACAGATGGGAAAAAGTAGTCCCCAAAGAAAGCCAACAAACTCGAGGGGAGATTGTTCTTCCATGTATAATGGCGTTTCTTGGTTTGGTACAGCGCATTATAGCTTTGAAATCTTGTGATTGTTTTTTTTTTTTTCCCAGGTGCTGCCCCGTGAACTGTGCTATAAACAGTTGGTCGAGCTGGGGAAGCTGTATTGCGGCTTGCGAGCAAAATGGCTACCAAGCGCGGACCAGGACAGTCAGGACCCAACCGCGTTGCAGAGGTACACCATGTCCGACACTTAGGGAGACCAAACCTTGCCGTGGACCTTGTTGCCGAAGGGACTGCCTGGTAGGCATTAGTATACCTATCAGTATTAATTAACCGCATAAAGAAAAATTATGTCGCTTATACTGATCTCGTATAGGCGGCCGGAACGTTTTCTTTGCAATAATTAATTTCTTATTTGCTGTCTAGCATGATAGTTTTCAGTTCTCCCTCGATGATTTTCGTTTAGAGAGACAGAATGAAAATTTGTGATTGTGAACATACGCATTAAATTTCTTAACCTTCAACGAAGTGAGAATTTTTCCTTTTCACTTGTCTTGACACTGCCACATTTAGAATATTAGTGTTGTTTTTTTCAATCAGACCGGATTAGCTTAAAATATGGGAGAGACCACTGTTCTGGCGTAAAAAATGCCCACTTCCGGTCTCCGTCCCAGGCTCAAACGCGTCTCTTACTGGAGCTCCCAGACTAAAATTCCACGTGTCAAACCGATTCTTTATCCTCGCCTGCTTGTTATTAACAGGTCAGCGGTTGGACATCCTGGGGATCTTGTTCCGCTCCGACCGGTCGATGCAGTGTGAACAGTGGTACAAAGAGAAGAACAAGACGTGTTACTCGTAATCCCAGTTGTGGTGGTTCCGCGTGTCCTTCTCTGACTGAAACATCACGGTGTACTCCTGTTCCCATACCATGCAAGGTATTTCGGCTATTTGTATCTCTTCAGAACTAGTTTGAATAAACAATGAAGGAAGGAAGGAAGTCCTTTAGAGGCTTTTCAGGACCAACGTACAACGTGATTTTAACGGAAATAAAAGCCGCGCAGTTTGCAAGATCTTTACTGAATAACAAGTAGAATTCATAGGTTCCTAGAGCGGAACAGAGTGATTGAGAGACTACCACACCGGGCACTCTTCTCGAACAGCGTGTGGGTTCTTTGATGTCCCACACAAGTGATGTGAGACGGGGTCTACGGCGTATTATCCTTATCTGAGAAGACCAGAAAGTCTAACCAGTTGCAAATGTCATTACAAAGGCAACACTCTCTCGAGCGTCTCTCGAATTCACGACCTCCCGCACCAAAGTCGAGTGCTATTCCAACCGAGCTAACTGGTCATCATCATCATTATCGTCGACTCTGCCCAATCTCCTTTCCAGGGCTTCTCCCGCCCTCTCCTCAGCGAAAGAGCTCTGGGAACGAGGTTGGTCGCTGTCGGTCATCACAAAGCCTCTCAACAACAGAATCTTCAGTTAAGAAACTACCTTCACCGGGACAACCACAGTACATTAAGATATTACCCCTTGTCATTTCAAACCATTGACACTGATATCACTTCACTGCATTCTCTTTCTTTTTTAGATGAGTTCCTGGGGCTCGTGGACTTCATGTACGCCAACCAATGGTAAATGTGGTGCTGGAACTCAATCTCGGAGTCGTTCTATAGTCACCAGACCTTACTGCAGCTCTGCGTGTCCCGCGTCAAGGCAAACGCGCTCTTGCACCCATAGTTGCTGCCCAGTGAACTGCGTGGTGTCGTCGTGGACTGGGTGGAGTCATTGCTCTACCACTTGTGGTACAGGTGGGTTTTTAGATGTGCAAAAGCACGTCGCGATCGTCTCAGAATAAAGTCTTATAAATTTTCCGTCTCTTCCAAAGCCATCCACAGTACATCTCTTGTACAAGCCGCCTGTTCATGACCTCAACTGAATTAGCTCCGTCGAGTGCAAAGTCCAAGAGCGAGAACAAAGGCATACCGACCCACGACGCAATTCCAGGAAAAGTTACACCAACTTAATAGCAACTTTGCTGTTGTGAAACAAGTGTGTTTTATCTTTCGGTTACATTTGTGTCCGCGAACCGCAATTCGCCCGTGTGAATGCCAAACGTAAGCGGGACCAAAAGTCCAAGGAAACGAGATATTTTCCATTGATTGCGTAGGATCTTGCGTTTAGATTTGCGTTACATTAGTTCATGCAGTTCCTTTCATTTGTTCATAAGTTGCACGTAAGAAATCTGTTTATCAAGAATCAAAGTTTGAGATCACAACAGCTTCTCTCTAGTCGAAGTTACCCTGATTTAAACCAGATTTAAATTTCAAGACCAAAATGTTAAAAAATCTGGTATTCATGGCCTTAAATTGTTTTTTTGGTTTTCAGGATCGAGGACACGAACGCGCCGAGTTACGGTTCAACCGTACTGTAATGGTAGATCTTGCCCATCTTTGCGGCAGACAACTTCCTGTTCTCAATACAACAACAGAGACTGTGTGATGTCTTCTTGGTCGGCCTGGTCGCTCTGCAGTAACGGCTGTGGAAGCGGATGGTCTACCCGACAACGCAGTATTATTACACAAGCGGTATGCCGCGGCAAAGCATGCGGAACAAGGTCTGAGAGACGGCAGTGTACTGATTATAGGGACAACAGAGATTGTGTGGTAGGTTGTTATGAGCTAGAAAAATATTTTTGTGATACTGAAAGGCTAGGGATGAATGTCAGGTTTGAGTTGGACTGGCACTGCGAGCGATAGCATGTCTTACCCATTGCGAATGATATATGCCTATAAGACTTGATTATATTATGGAGAGAGGTTGTGAAGTGTCATGCATTAGAACTGAGGAAATACAAAGTTCTTTCCTTGCCTAACCATGTTTTTACGCCGCCTCCTCCAAGTATCCCACGTGAATATCAACATCCTTTATGACTGGTCGTTCCTACATCTTCATGTTCCAGAACTCCGTATCGTCTCCTTGAGTTAGGTGGCTGCCAACGTCACAAGCGTTTTTCAAAACATCACCGCTAGGCCTTGCACATTTTCTGGAGAGATGGGACAGACGTAGTTTGTTAAGCGAAGAAGAATAGACGAAGAATAGTTAGTAAAACGACTCTCTAGATTAGTAGCAATACACAAAGGTGAAAATTTCACAAAAGCAATGGACTGTTAACTTTAACCCTTAGCACTTCAAAAGCTGCGTACTATCATTATAGGATAACGATTCGATAAAATTAGAGACTGTTGAAAGCTGTGCGTTGCCTCAGTCGTAAGGTAACTTTTTTAAAGAAAGAGGTTTTACAGTACTCTTCAAGGAAAAGAAGATTACCATTAAGATTAAAATTGGTTTACAAGAAAAACACCCCAAGAGAAAAAATAAACTAATTTCAACGCGAGC
>NC_090884.1:575000-577054 GCF_036669925.1 Montipora capricornis | reverse complement strand
CATACAACTACAATCTTGCCTCTTTTCTTGTTGATGTCCTTAAACCGATCTCCACCAACCAATTCACTATCAAGGACTCCTTCTCTTTTGTGGATTGGGCGAAGACTCATCAACACAACAATGAAATAATGTGCTCTTTTGACGTGTGTTCCTTATTCACGAACGTTCCACTCGACGAGACAATAGAAATTTGTCTTTCCAAGTTATACTCTCTTCCTGACCCTCCTGCCTTACCGCGACATGTCCTCAAAACCTTGCTCGAGTTTGCAACGAAGAAAAGCCACTTTGTATTTGATGGTCATTATTACGACCAAATCGATGGCGTTGCAATGGGGTCTCCGCTAGGCCCAGTATTAGCTAACATTTTCATGTGTGACTTTGAACAGAAATGGTTGGCTAATGTAGATTCTCGTCCCTCCATTTGGTTTAGATATGTGGATGACACATTTCTTTGTTCGACAGTGAAGCCACTGCGGCCAGTTTTCTGCATTTTCTTAACACCAGACATCCTAACATCAATTTACAATGGAATTTGAAGAAAACCAGGAGATTCCATTTTTAGATGTCCGCATTAAGCGCAATCTCAACATTTCACAACAACAGTACATCGCAAAACAACTTTCACTGGCCTCTACACCAAGTGGGACTCTTTCACTCCTAGAAAGTATAAAATAAATTTAATCCGCACCCTCACCTATCGCTGCTTACGCATCTGCTCGAGTTCTTCCTTGTTACAGTCGACTCTCTTCGATCTCAAGAACACTCTCCTTCAAAATGGTTACCCAAGAGGCGTCCTTTGTTACAACATTAATGATGTTTTGAACAGACAAAAAAACAGGTCTGCTGAACCTGCCACCACTGTTCCTAAGAAAGATATCATTCTTGTCTTGCCTTTTTTGGGCTTTCAAAGTGAAGCTCTTACTCGACGTGTTAAATCTTGTATTAGTAAGTTTTATGGCTGTGTCAATCTTAGGGTTATTTTTCAAAACACTTGCAGGATTAAGTCTTTTTTTCCCTACAAAGATCGTTTCAGTCGTTCTCAAAGATCAAAAATAGTATACAAAGCCAGTTGTTGGGACTGTGATTCCTTCTACATCGGCAAAACAAAAAGAAGATTGCATGACAGGAAGTCCGAGCATTTCAAAGCTCTTACACAAGTCGGCTACGCCTCTGCTGTTGCAGACCATACAATTTCTACCGGTCATAACATCAAATGGGACCATTTTGAAATCCTCGCAACTGGGAAGTCCGACATGCAATGTAAAATTAAAGAAACGCTATTAATCAGTGACTTAAAACCCTCTCTCAATGAAAACATTGGTAGTGAGAAGCTTTTTCTTTATTAATTTCTTCCGGAAGAATCGACTACCGGAAGTTACGATTTTGTTATCACACTTTTTAACTAGTCACCAGTTCCTCGCTCTAGTTTTTTAAAATTCTGTGTAACAGTTTTTAACCGTCACTTCTGATGATGTATGCTGCAACATACGAAACGTCAAGTATAAAATGAAAATGTTTGTAACCGCTGTTTGTTTTCTTTTCCTGTTGAAAGTAGCATATTATGCCAAACTGTTATGGCCCTTATAAGTAAATGACAGGCCATTTACCAGACTCTGTCATCAAAATTCGTCAAGAGAACTCAAATAAGTAAACTATTCCACACGGCATCCATTGCCGCACCGCAGTTAGATTGGGGATAAATTTGGCGACCCGACAATGGTCATAGTGTGAGAGACTGTGGGAAAGTGGGCAGGGAGACGAAATTCGGTTTTTTACTTTCCCGTAGGTAACCTCGCCGCCTCGCACTTGCACGATTCCCGATGTACTGCAGTTGAGCCAACTGTGATAATTATTGATGTGCACAAATCTTATATGCGTTGCGCATAATATATGCGGGCTTTTTGGTCAGCGGGTGAGCGCCCGGAAAGACGGTAAGTACTCAGTATGTATCCCTTATTATAATGTCCAGAGTTTCGAAGCAAGCAACCGTGGACAATTTTCCTGTCGGTGTACGTTGGACCAGTGGCTTGATCTGATCGGCGTTAGAGAAACTA
>NC_090884.1:552500-567500 GCF_036669925.1 Montipora capricornis | reverse complement strand
TATCCTAAATATTCATAAAAGCTAACCTTAGGCCTAAAAACTTTTGTTTAGGCCTAAGTAGGGCTAAGCTTAGCTTTTATGAATGTTTAACAACTGCCTCACAAAGTGGAGGTTGGGTGCCTGAGACATCCAGGAGCTTCCACTATTGGCAGCCAGCTCCCAGATGGAGTCCACTCCCATGGCTGGCAAATCCAAGCAACCCAGCCATCAGCCTCCACGCGGAAGGAGAAAAACAGGCACCCGTCACACTGAGAAAACAGTGGAAAGAAATGGAGGGATTGGGGGGGGGGGGTGTGGAGGGGGGAGACAGCCTCCAAGGAGTCCCCACGCTCAGGAAAACGCTGACTAAAACGCCAACAAAACTGCTACAACGCCCTATGGACCAAGAACACGAAGAATCCTGGCGCATGCGCATATCTAACAAACCGCTGACCGTGAAGGTAAAACTTGTGCTCCTAGTTGTTAACTCCGTTAAATTGCATTTAACTGCATTTAGAATACTTTCTGTATTGGTAAAACAATGACCTGTGACCTGTGTTTTGTACCCGCCATTGTATTCTTGTGTCCTTTTTAAGGCCAATTGGCTGGTTTCATGATACTGTCAAAGTGGTTTCAGTAAGTACTGACAGCCAACAAAGAATATTGGCTTTAACTTCTCTCAGGAAAATTGGCTACTTTTTCCACTAAAAAACAGTATGTAACCCATTGACTCCTTAGGGACCCAGGACACCCCCATGTGACAAGTAAAATTGTCCAGCGTTATACAGAGTAAAATCTGTCTGACTCCCAGGAATTAATAGAGAGCTTTAGATTCTAGAACTAGAACGACTACGAGTATGAGATTTTCTCATAGAACAACAGTGAGTGCGTGCAAACCAGCATCATTTTGGCTGGAGCAATGTGATATCTTCGTCATTGGTATGAGGTTTTGCAAAAATGTTGTGGTGTCAAAACAAGTCACCAACATGGTAGCAGTTTTAGCATTTTTCAATCGGGAAAACGCTCAGTTACCAGTAATAAGAATAACTTTGCAACCTACACGTATGCTTCTAACAAAGAGTAAGATTAATCTTCCGGGTAATAAATTTTCTAAGTATTTTCACTTAAAACAGGCAGTCAACTCCTGTACTTGTTCTCATCCTCATCCTAGAATCTAAAGGTTCCTAATGGGTTAAAGATGGTTTCTTTCAAACCTAAGATTAAAGTTCATTTTGATGATGACAACAGTTGGTTACTGTACTCAAACCAGCCACCAACTTCAGATTAATTATTGAAACCCCTTCTGTCATAACCTTCCTTAACTCATTGATTCCTGGAAGTGCGACTTAACAGATTTTACTCTGTCTAACACCAGAGGATTTTACTTGTCAACTGGGGATGTCCTAGGGTGTTTGATGGGTCAATGGGTTAACCAGTCAAAAACTACAGTGTATGGTGGCTGGGCAATCTGCGAGCCAGCGAGTCATGCAAATTTCCCATTTAAGTCTAAGCACCTATTTCAAATAGTGCCGATAAACAGTTATTAAGTCTAAGCACTCATTTTAAAATGGTTAGCTTTCAATAGCTCACTGTGTGACTCACGTGTTTACTCAAATGGCTCGCCATGTTGGCTTGCGTGACTCACTGGCTCGCACATTGTCCTCACTGAAAACAATGTCCTCTCCATGAAGTTGTAGTGTCCAGGGGCCTGCTTCTCGAAAGTCCCAATAACTTTTCGGGCCCGAAAAGTCAGTCGTCAAACTGCAATCTGCTTAGTTTGAAAAGCTAATCCTTTAACACGTTTTTGATGTAAGAAAAACAAGGAGGATTGCGAAGTTTGATGGCTTAGAACCTTGGCGTTGCAAAGATATAAAGGGAATTGTGGCACCCGAAATAGGCCCGAAAAGTTTCGGGACTTTTGAGAAACAGGCCACAGGTCTCTTATCCCCATGAGACCTGGGGAGTGCTTTATGTGCATCGCATGTTTTATAGATTTGCATACTAGAGATTTAACAAAATAATGGAGTGTAAGAGTGGACTACATGTAGTAATATAACTTGTGTAAAATATGTAGAGTAACATATCCATTAAAGAGAAATTGGGCACCATATTAGTTGTCACTTTGAGTTTTGTTGATTTACAGGGACAATTTCACCTTTCCAAGTCATCTTTGCGTCAAGCACTTGAAGTTGCTCATGCAAGCAATCTTCCTTTCTGGCAATTTAAAATCACTTTCCAGTTGGCGGTAAGACTTGCATTTTTTGACAAAAGTGGATTTTTTAATTTCACCTATCACTAGTCATTCTTACATGCCCTAATCTTTGTTTGCCCTCAGGACGTTCATGCAAGTGATAAAGAACTTAAGGCAGCTACAGAAGTTCTTGAAATGGGAGAGAGATTTGCCGAACAGTGTGGATCCCATTACATGAAGTGAGCATTGCACAGTAAATTAGTATGGGTAATCAAAATGGTGATGAGGGAAATCAGGGAATAATTTCATGCGTGTTTTATCCAAAACCAAATACATGTACCCAAAGCCTTCAGGCGAAAGGTCTTAAGGCTCAGGAAATTATTAATTTTCAAAGGACAGACTACAACACTGGGAACTCCATGCCTTACTTTTTGCGTACTGTGCTGTTAAAAAATAATCAGTTTGGAATAATAATAATTACACAAACCTCTTCCAGAAGGAATGACTGTACTTTTTTTATCATTGCATTCACATGAAAGTAGTTTATATATTTTAGTCTTACATTTTTAATCTTTTACATTACAGGTGCCTGTTTTCGCTCAGTAGAGCTATGGTAAGGAAGTTATATCCTCACACTGTTAGTGTATCGTTGTGGTTCAAATGTTTTCTTGGTTTAAATTTTTTCAGACAAGCTCATTTTGATTCTTTTTTGTCTAATGTATATTATCATAATCTGAAGAAAAAACATGGAAAATCATAATTAGGCTGGTTTAAAAAATTTTGAACTGGGAAAAAGATTGAACATACAGTCACTCTACCCCCCTACATTTTGAAAAAGAGAATGATTTAAATTTTGACATAATAATTAATTATTATGCAATATTATGCAATAATTGATTGACAGCATCACTCTTAGCAACTTGCGGCAGGAGATAAGCATTTCACAATTCTTTACATGTGACTGATCCAGATACGGTAATTTCACGGCTCAGGGGTAATAATAAGAATCGCCTTATTTATGGGCATGGAGCAGTAAGTCTGTTTTTGAATATACCTAAATGCTTTTTTTAAAAATCCTGGCCAAAATTTCAAAGTGTCCCACTTTTTTTCCTTCATATTTTGAAAGTGTGTTTGCTTAACCCCCGTCCTGAATTTCAAAATTTTGAGCTTTGACTTTTATCCAAAGGCTGTTTACTTTGAGTGTAAGTTTTGGAATTCACAGTTCAAAACTGACTGATTGGAACTCAGAGGGTTTGATCCAGGGAAAAGTGATGTCAAAGGCTCACTAACTTAAAATTTCTGAGTGTGAATGCAGCTCATTATATATGCAAAATACAAGTTGAAACGTCTGAAAGTGCTAAACTCTCATACTGCTCATAAATTCGGTGGGATACGCACGCATTGCATTCTTAAACAAGTGAGCCTTTGACGTCATTTTCTCCTCGATCCAGCTCTCTCAAGATCTTAAAGTTAGTAATAGCGGACCATTAATAGGGAAATTCCATTCAAAATAAACAGGTGTTGTTTTGAAATCAAGGCTTAAAACTTTGGTTGTTTAGTGTTAAGTTAACACAGTTTTGAAATCCAAGGAAAAATAAGAACTGTTTTTTTTTGGTCACAGTGGCACTTTGAGGTCCGACAATTTATTGTTGCAATAAGAAAAAAATTGCATCAACGTCAAACTGCCCTTAACCTCAAATATTTTTCTTTGCTGATATCAATTTTTTTTGTTTCCTATAGCATTCTTATTTTGCTGTTATTAATGCAAAATGTCTCTTTTAATGTGGCATAAAACTGAACAAAACCAGAAAAAAGTAATTCCAAGAGTTTTGAGCCTACCCGAAAAAATGGCACACAAACTGATTTGCAATGCCAATATTCTTTCATAACGTAATAATAATATTTATTTATATGCATACACCAGTCCTGTAAAGCAGTTTGTCACTGGAAATTTTCTTTTGAGACTAGGTCCATGCCTAACGCTGGCTTAGCCACAGGATAAACAACCTTATACATTTTAAGTGAAGCTACATGTATGATCTTCGCAGTTATGAACGCAATTTTTGCAATTGCGTAAAGAAGCGTGAAAAATCCAGGCCCCAGTCGTTCAAAAGGTGGATAATGCTATCAATCAGATAAATCACTATCCATTGGATAGCGCAATTGGTTTCGCTATGACTTTATCCACTGGGTAGTGATTTATCCGGCAGATAGCGCTATCCATTGTTTGAACAACTGGGGCCAGGACTTCAACGGGGTTTGAACCTGTGACCTCGTGATACTGGTGCAACGCTCTAACCAACTGAGCTATGAAGACACTGAGGTTGACTTCATATCCACAGTTCATATATGATCCATTTCATATATCATTTCATCGTTGATTCATTCCTCACGGGAACATTAGAACCCACAAATGACCAGCCCCCAACGTCAGTGGCTTCATAGCTCAGTTGGTTAGAGCGTTGCACCGGTATCGCGAGGTCACGGGTTCAAACCCCGTTGAAGTCACATGTATATGTGTGTTATTATCATGGTGGTGAAGTTTTGACTTTTGCGAAATTTAGTGTCACTTTAAAATGTAGGGTATGAAAATAACTTATTGTTTGGCCTACATGTATTTTCACGTTAAAATTAAAAGACATCATTTCTCCACAGACTTTCATGATGATGAAAGAACTTAATCATGCTACTGGTATTCTGTCTATGATTTCCAATTTTCTGGAGAGGTGGAATGTTTCCAGTTATCAGCGAGAGTCTATCCAAGTGTTCTACTTACTTCTTAAAGTGTGGAACTTTCTGACACTTGGACAGGTACCGGTATATTTGTGTAAAAAGTACCTTTAAGTATACTTTGTAGCTCATTTTTTAGGACTGTAAATTTTATTTGTGATATGTCTGACAGTGTACCTAGCCTTTTTATTTTGTGATTACATCGTTAGTTTTTATTATTTATTAACAAGCCAAATTTTAAACAACTGTACATCTGCTGCATGTATGCAGTGTTATGAGTTTTCATTAAGCTGTAATTTGTACACAGATTGAGGTTCACACGACATGTACATGATTTTTGTCAGTGCCATGAAGTGTCCCATAATTACGTACCCCCTCTTCAATGTCAACATACTATCTGTTCTGATATACAATATTAAATGCTCCTCAAGATTCAAATGTATGTGTAAAGAGTTATAATCGAGATTATACATGTAGTTTACACAACATGTATGTGTAACACTAATCTTTAAAGAAAAATTGAGTGGAGTTCGAGAAGAGTGATTGTTTCAAGTGACGATTTTTGAAAATTTTCAACATTTTTGAATTTTTGGCCACAGATGGTTTAGAAATGAAAGGATTAAAGCAATTCTCTGTTGTTGTTTTGAATAAGATATTTGATGAAGAGTCTGCAATAATTGACAGGTGATGAGTGATCTTGTTTCTCATAACAGGCAAAGAGTGTCAGACCTTACCTTAAACAACTTCAGCAATCAATACAGATATTGACCACGCTGCACTTGGATGGTATGTGGTATTTATGTTGCATTTAGGAACCATTAGAAAAGAGAAAAATGCAGTTCAAATGTCAAATCTTTGCTGAACGGTAAACAATGAGCAGTGCATTACTTTGAATCAATAAACTACCTTTGGTAGTGTTTAAAAGTGAGAGCATGCATATGAACTGGAATTGAAACAGAAAAAGCCTTGGAAGTTTATAATACACATGTGTTTTGTTAGATTTGCATCTTGTTTCCTTTTATGCAAATTTTTTTGCATACAAATTATTGATACAATGTTTTCTTATTATGGCCTTGTCCCATTGTGGTGGGCGTGCAGGCCGGATCATGTTTGTTTCAATACAAACCAAGAATGAAACTCAAGACAGCTTATTCTACAGTGTACATGACTTGTATAAATACCAGTGTTCTTTTTAAAGTTGACTTTACATCCTTACTGCTGTATATATCGTTGTGAAAGCAAAAAAAAAAAAAAAAAAAAAATCAAAAGTGTGTCAAAGAATCCTGTGGTACAGTACCTAACAATGATCGACCATTTTACAATCACACCCCAACTGTGCTATACACTGAAAAGTCAAGAATTGGGTTTAACCCACTGACTCCCAGGGGTTCCCCATTGACAAGAAAAATCATCTGGCGTTAGACAAGAGTAAAATACTAAGCATGGTCAGTTCAGGCCGGCCTGGTCTAGTCAAAGGGTTAATGGCTCTTCACTGTGCATTTAATAAGTCTCTTGTGGCACATTAATTTTTTATTAATTAATGCATACAGCCTTTTTCTTTTGTGTCAATTAACCCATCGACTCCTGGGGGTTGAACCCTATTGACGAGTAAAGTCATCTGGCGTTAGTCAGAGTAAAATAACCAAGTAAAATTGGTTTTAGGGTTTAGGGGTGAATGGGTTAATGAGTTTTTCAGTAAGTGTTTCACCCATTGACTCCTGCTGGTTCCCCATTGATGGGTAAAATTGTCTGGCGTTAGAGTAAAATACTAAGTAAAATTGGCCGGTTTAGGGGTGAATGGGTTAATGAGTTTTTCAGTAAGTGTTTCACCCATTGACTCCTGGGGGTTCCCCATTGATGGGTAAAATCGTCTGGCATTAGAATAAAATACTAAGCTTGGCCTGTTTAGGTCGCTTTAGGGGTGAATGGGTTAAGAGGTAAAATTAATTTACATAATTTTCTAAATGTTGCAGAGTCAAAAATTCATGAAGCTGAACAATTTGAATGGCTGACAAAGGAACATTTGTGTGTCTTAGTTTATCTGGTATGATTTTTTTTATTAACTACAACTAGCTATGCACTGTAGTTGGCTGAATGTTTTGGTCTCATTTACAAAAAATATTGTCCAACTTTTAGGTGACAGTGATGCACTCAATGTATGTGGGATACATGGAAAAAGCAATCCGATACAGTGAGAAAGCTCTTGTACAAGTAGATCGTTTACAAGGTAAAGTACAGACAGTATATGTAGCGCTAAAAGATACAGTCAAATGCATTATTTAATAACCCCATGAGAACGAGGAGTCAATGCGTTTGTGATCTACATGTACAGGTTGTTTTTCCAAAAATGCGTTGGGCTTTTTTGATTCATTTTGGCATCTTTAAATTGCATTGCTGGCCCAGTTGTTCAAAAGGCGGATAATGCTATCCACCGTATAAATCACTATAGCTGAATTCACTATTACTTATCCAAGTTGGATAGTGATTTATCTGGCGGATAGCGCTATCCATCGTTTGAACAACTTGGACCTGGTGTATAAAAGGTGACAAAGCTGATTACTGTGTTTTTGTTGAGGGAAACTCAAAACCCTGAATATAAACATTTGAACAGATCATCATAAACATTAATTTCTTCTTTTCTGTCTTTTATTTTCATAAACAGGCAAAATTTATTTTTGCTATTTTCATGCAGTAAATCTTTTTTTAGCAGGACTGGTTTCATTGCTTTGCCATTGTTGTACAAATTAAAATAAATTTGTGCCTTTTAGAGTTCATTGACACAACTGAACACTGAAATAGCTTACGAAATCATGCAACAGCATGCATTTTTGACTTTTGTATAAAATATTATCAACAAGTGATCAGAGGTTTTCCTCATAAAAATGAATGATTAATATCACGGCGTGACTTGGGCAACTTCTGAAATGTGCGTGGTGTTAATCCTTCATTTTACTGGGCCCCATGTGATTACCTACTGTACTAATTTGTGATTAAATCTTACGTGCTACACGTGCAATTTAGCAAGTTAAAAATCAGATCATAACCAATAATAAGTTTCATTGTTGTGTGCATACTACTGCAATGGGCTATTTATACAGTCAAGTAATTTGACAATGATCTGGTTGGCAAGTGCTGGCTGCAGCAGTGGAAAATGTTTTGCCTGAAAATGCAGCTTTTTGCATGTGTTATTTCAAGGGAACCAGGAAAAAAATACAAACACACAAATGTGAAAAATAATGTTCACCCATTTGCAAAAATTTGGCTACTTTTGAGCAAACTTGAAAAAAATGCTGTTTACGGCTGTGGGACATTTTTATCTGGAATCCTTCAACTACTCCACATAAATTATATTTTCCCTTATGATCTGAGCGAGCCGTGTTTGCTTTGCATTGGGATTATTTTGGGTGAATAGCACACTTTCGTTATTATTAAAATTCAGTCCTGAACAAATGGCGTCATCTCCAGGCTCTTGGAAATAAATACATGTAAAAGGATTTGTACAGTATGAGTTTACTCCCCAGGGCCTCGAGATGATGCCTTTTGTTTAGGACTGAGTTTTAATATATTGAAAGTGGGCTAGCAAAATGCTAAAATGACTTGGTGATTAAAAACTGTTTCTGTTACAGCAGAACTGTGAATGTGGCGGTAATCTGGACCCTCCTTTCGGTCCTGGATCATGTCTGCGAGTATTTTGTTTTTTTGCGCTTTTTCGAGTAGTTTTTTTACGGATTCAAGTAACCTTCACGTTTGATCCTTACAGACTGTTTTATTACGGTTTATTTATTTAAGGGTTGTTTCTTGTGGCTTATTTATTCATGGTACTTTCTCATGGGACAACACTTGGTGCCTCGTAACATTTTATAAAGGAAACAGATTTTTTTGTTACCTCACCTCAACTTACCTCACTTTACCTCACCTTGCCTACCCTACAAGACTCATTCAGGACTTTAGATGATTCATGTAGTCTTTGTTATCATTAATGGTGTGCGTAGATGAACGCTGTGCTAAACTAAAGATTCAACACATACATTGTACATGTATGTTTTACAGCTGTTCAGTGTGTTCGTAGCAAGAGCATCTTTGATAGTTCTGCATTCACATTTTCCCTTCATACAGCTGCAGCTTCAAGTTCAGGACTCTTGTCAATGTTCAAGGTGGTTCTTCTAGAGCACATGATTCTTTGTCGAATGGTGCAAGGGCAGATGCCACAGGCAATAAAGGAGGTACAAAGAGTTGCACTGCCAAATGACTCTATTTTGGAAAGTACTCATAGATAATGTTATTATGCACCAACGATGCATTTAACTCAAGAATTCTTATAAGCTACATGACGTAAGGCAGGGTAATTAAGTGATACATGTATAAGCACAGGATTTGGATGGAGATGGCTAGGACATAATTATCTTTAAAATGAAGCACAAATCAGAAGAAAGTACTTGTTCTCCAAGGCAACATTGTTACATGTATAAGTTTTGTTTGGCATGACCTGCAAAAATGTGTGGCGTTAGACAGAGTAAAATCTGTTAAGTCTCACTCCCAGACGTCAGTGGGTTAAAGAATATTGATCCACTACCTTTTTCATTATTATAATATTTAGTCATTTACATGTATATCTAATTTTCTAACTTCAGTAGAACTGATGTGCTACTGCAAATAGTACAATTAACTCGCATTGTTTCATGACTTCAACATAGATTTCACAAGTCTACCAATTAGCTCAGCATGATAGCAAATTGTTGATTTCTCAACCGTCTGTTGTACACACTCTTCTGGTAAGTTCCTCTTCAGAAATTTTGATATCCATTGTCATTTCCAGTACCTTCCCTTTTTTGATCATTAGAAATTAAGTAAACCCTTTTGCCCCTAAGGGATGTTCCATTGATGGGTAAAATAATATTCTAATTGTGTAATCTATTATTTAGTGGCTGCTTTAAGGGCCCACAGACGGATTTTTTGCGCGTCGCTAACGAAGTGAAATGTTACTTCTGGTAACTGACGTCATCATATCATGAGCTGACAAGAAAACCCACTCACAAGCAAAAGTCACTGCACAAACTGTTGTTTCCATTGAACATTTTTTCTCGGCTTTCCTGGCGCTCGTTCTCAGATCAACTGCGCATGCGTAAACGAACGGACTTCCGGTTTGAGAAAAAAGCTAAATTTCCGGTGGTTTTAAATTGAATTAATTTTTTTTTTACATGGCACGTTTCACCCCTAAATACAGAATATAGCTTAGTAAGCACTGATTTTTAAAATCATCTTTTTTGAAAAAGTTATGGGTATTTCAGTATCGTTTATGTCTTTAAAAAGAACATTTTTCAAAATATAAAGAAAACCATGCTTGGCTGGATGCAAAAACAAATACAAATTATCAAACTAACGATTAAATACCCAAATTGCGTAGTGCGGAGACAAATTTAGAGTTTTCTTTTATTGGTCATTTGACCATGGGCGTGGTATGATGATGTCATATTTAGGGTCATTGGCTTACAAAAGTTGGAAACTGACCAAAATAATGCCAAATTCTCTCAAATTACTTAAAATACGTCAGTGGGCCCTTAAGAGGTCTCGAAAGAGGTAAACAAAGTACAGTACACACTGAAACTTGGAAACTATGTACATATTATCGTATGTATGACAAATACCATGAATTGCAGACTCCTTAAGGACAGTGCCAACTATTGTTATTGCACATACGTTCTGCGCATCTCGAGATACTCCGATTTCCTATCGGCGGTGCTTATTAATACAGAGTTATTTTTGCACGGTTTACCGAATATGCGGGAAAAGCAGATCTTAACAAGTGTTATTGAAATCCAAAAAGGAAATTGGGGGTAACCACGCATTTTTCGAAGATAATTAATTCAACAGGATTCGTAAAGAGCTTCAAAATACAAAGCAATGTATGCCGTTCTTTGCCAAATTGAAGCTTAATTATCTCTGAAAAATGCATGTTTCCCCCCAATTTCCTTTTTGGATACCAAGAGCACTTGCTAAGTTCTGCTTTCTCTGCATATTTTTAAACCGTGCAAAAATATCCCTGTATTATTAAGGACCGCCAATAGTAAATCCGAGTATATCGAGATGCGCAGAACGTATTCGCAATGACAATAGTAGGCACCATCCTTAAAACCCTGCGTGAACTCCTCAAGAAAACATACTTTATCTTATGTGCAGAAGTAAGTCTTTCTAAGCAAGATTACCTTGAAGTGCTGCACAAGACAATTATTAATAGCCCGGCTGCTTTTTTTAAACTGTGACCATTCTCAGTGTTTTAGCTCAGTAAGTAGCTACAACAAGTTGCAAAAATAGTGGAGACACTTCACCTTTTTGGGGCGTTATTAATTTCCCTATTATCTCTCACACTGCAGCCCCCCTCCCCCCTTATCAGTGTTGCTAGCAAGACAAAAAAATGTTGGGAACTTAAGCAATCAACATTGAAAGGGGGAGAGGGGAGAGGAAGTGGGAAAGGTTTAAATTCTAGATATGCCGAGTATTGGAAGTTAGAAAAGGTGTTTTTTAATGAAAGTGTCTCAACAATTTTGCAACTTGTTGTAGCTATCACTTATTGTCAATTCAATAGCTGGCTGCAATTTACTAATGAGGGGCCTTAGCTAACAGCTGTTGTTAGTGTAAATTTAATAATGCTCAAACATTACTATTAAAATTAAATCTTTAAACTTCTGATTTTTATTTAATCTTATTGATCTTGTGTTAAAGGGCTTGTATGCAATGTCCATGAATTTGATGGATGTGGCACAGGCACAGTTCAATGCTGCTTTGGAGGTAATTAAAATTTTCATGCATATGATAGAGTGGGCAGGCTGGAATGCTGTCAATAATATCATTATATTATTGACAGCAGTTTTTGACTCAGTGATTGGAATATTAGGACATTCCCACCTACTTAATACTAAATAAGTGGCAACCCACAACCAATAATTATTTGGGAGTCAATTGCTGAATTGAACTGTGACGTTGGCAACAGAGCTTTGAACAAGAAAGTTGCCTTGAGATCAGCAACTGAAGCTTCTCTTTAAGGTAAAATGCAACTTACTTAAATTTGTAGAAATGCAAAACAAAAATCTATTAATTACAGTAAAACTGTAAAATAAGGCAACTTATACCCGTGACAAGGATTTGAGAATTAAATACTGTAATTAAATTATGAGTATCTTGACTTCTTTCTGCATTGATCGCAAACTTGTTCTGACAACATAGGATGTGGCTTGCCTTTTTTTTCTTTAAAGGTACAATAGGCTTTGCAGTGGGATCTGAAGGATTTTACTTGAATGTTTCTGATAAGGATATCCATTCAAGGGGTTGATTCTTTCTTTTGCTTTTTCTTGACACCCTGCAGCTGGCTAACAGATACCTGATAATTATTAACAAAAAAATAAATAATATTGCTATTTCATTCAGACTTGTGGGAGACCAGAACTTAGAAACTTTATTGGATTAAATTTGGCAATAATTTACATTCGATCAGGAGCAACAGGGAATCGTAGAATGGAGGTAAGGCTGTAAGAAAATTAAGAGAGAAAAATACTAATATAATGTTTTGAAAAATGTTATGGTTCAATTTTATATTTGGTTCAAAAATTTCAAAGTAATTCATTTTTTATTTTTCCTTTGTTTAAAATTTGAACAGTCTGGTTTGCAAAATTTTAAATGAAAAAAAATAATAACAAAAATATAACTGTTGTAATTGTCTCCCTCTGCTCCTTGTGCACCTTCTCAATAGTTTATGTAGTAAGATGATGAAGGATAATTAATTTTTACCATTGTTCCAAGGAGCAATAAATTATTTTACGGAATTCGATACAAAGATCTATTTTAAACTGAATTATTCCAGTTTTGGGTCATTATGATGTCAACTACCAGTAATGGTAAAAATAAAATTAGTGATGTTATGATATTATGTTCTGCCTTGTTTGTATATACACTAAAAGCAGGAAGTAGATTCATTAATTTTTTTAAAATTATAATTAATTGCCTTATAGACCCTATTGATAAATCGTGGCCAAAAAAAATTAATGTTATTGTTCTTTTTGTCATTGTACTGATTAGACAAACAAGCAACAATTTTCAAGCAAAAATTACATGTACACTGTATATTGTATTTTATCTATGCTAGATGGGATAATAATATTAGTACAAGGACTAACAATAATTATCATGACGCATGACGATGTAAAAGCATGTTGTGACAAAGTAAATATAGATCTGTAATCAACATTTTCTTGTATTTTGGGATACATCTTGTAACCAAGTACATCATCATCATCAGTCCTTTTAGCGCCATGGGACGCATAAGGCCTCTGGCGCATGTATTATTTTTGCCAAACTTTTTAGTTTGTAAATTTGATACTATCAAGTACTTGAAAGAGTGTGTTATGAGAAAATAATTTTATGGTAATTCATTGGATGCTATTATTTTATGAATGATGTCTATTATCTGTACATGTATGTATACACATGTATTTCTAGCACTTAAATTAGAGGTGATTGATACATCAATGACCTCTCCAGCCACTTGAGAATGGAAAACAGGCAATTTTTTATTATGATTATTCCTGTTTCAAACATAAATGCACTAGAAAAAAAGCATTATTATTATTACAAAATGTGGTGTGTACTCCATTCTAATGTTTAACCCTGATCCCTTTATTTGCTGGTCCAGTGTTGCAGTGACATTTATTTGAATCTTTATATTATATTTGCAGCTTGAAAATCTATTAGCAAAGATCAGACCTGATCAGCTGCCTACAAGGTACAATGTAATTAATTCTTCAGAACTTTCAGAGAGTTTTTTTTTTTTTTTCGTGATAGCATTGATGTTAATCCTTTTGCATGGGTTCCCCATGATTCGTTAATCATCTTGCATTAAAAAGAGTGAAATCTACAATACAAGTGCTGCTTTCATTATGGATATGGTTATTACAAACAGGTTCCTGTAAAATCGGCATTTGCATTAAGGTACATGTACATGTAGTGAATAAATGACGTCACTTTTCCCTAGATCCAACCCTCTGAGGTCCAATCGGTCAGTTTTGAACGCGAGTAATGGTGGACCGTGAAATCCAAAACTTACACTTAAAATAAACAGTGTTTATAAATCTCTCTATAAATCAAAGCTCAAATTTTTGCCTGTCAGGTGTTAAGCAAACATGCTGTCAAAATCTGAAGAAAAAAAGGAGATGATTTTTTGATCATAGTAGCACTTTAAAATTTTTTTATTCTATAAGATTTGCTTTTTTTTTACCCCTGTTAAATTAATTGTACAATAATAATTGTTATAATTTAGCATGCAGGTCCTGTTAGAAACCAACATTGACAGCACAATACCCAGTCAAAAAAATATTACCATTATGTAACAATGGTTGACCTCCATACTACATTGTATACATGTATGGCCTTACTACAATGTATGTACTATGAGGAAGCCCAACTGGTGAGAGCCAATTTATTAGCTATTTACAACTGTACAAAGCATGGTAGTGTTGGATTTGAGATGACTGAAAACAACTCCAGCCAGCGGGATTCGCCATGTTTTTTCTTGTCAGTACTGGCTGGAGAACTAAATTTAGTAATCAACATCTGATGCTCTGTGGCACGTACATCGTTGTCTTGCATCTTCAGCTTGTTTGATATGTGTATCGTCAAATGCTGTGGCTACAATCTCCATTAATTTGGTTGTGATCTCTGTGCAACTTCTTGCCACCTTTCTTCATCAATGGAGCATTATTTAAGAATTTGTAATGAACAATATTATTAAGCTGAGTGTCCAGGCATGATGACTGAGATTTAATGCTGAAGAACTTGTAGGCTTGGACTTTAAAGGGACACACTGTCATGCTAAATTTGCTGTTTTTCGGTCAAAACTATGTAAAACTTTAACCCTTTCAGCCCCGATAGTGCCAAATGGCACTTATAGATTTTACTCTGTCTAACGCCAGACGATTTTACTCGTCAATGGGGAACCCCTCGGGGCTTAAAGGGTTACGCTAACAGCATCAAAAAACTATGTCCCCGTTTAACCCTTTCAGCCCCGATAGTGCCAAATGGCACTTATAGATTTTACTCTGTCTAACGCCAGA
>NC_090884.1:500000-545000 GCF_036669925.1 Montipora capricornis | reverse complement strand
AATCAAACTACCACCAATAATTATTATTGCACATTACAGAGTATTCACTTGCATAGTTCATATAGACTTAAGGTTAAACTTTCAAACAACTGTTTTGTCTTTGTACTCACTCCTTTGATCAAACCAAAATTTGACAAAGTGGATTGAAATCTACCAATCACATCTCAGGATCTTTGATGCAGTCTATTACAGCAATTAGCAGCATTGAAAAACAAAACCATTGATTGAAATGTGGACTCTAGGGTCAGAATGGGTATGATAGGTGCATTAGACAAAATGACAGAATTTTTTACTGGGCATTGGAATTCCTACGTTGTACCATCAGAAAGCTTTTAATTGCCATAAGCTGCACAGATCATTCATTTTGTTTTTTTAGAAGGATTTCTTGAGAAAAATTAAAAACAGCTATCACAATATGATAGTGTCATTTAGATGAGTTATCAATGATGCCATTATTTTCATGATTATACAAGTCATATTTTGTACAGGTTCATTATAACGAAAACTAGGTGTTAACATGATAGTATTAGTTTCATGTGATGAAAAAGAAGATGTGATGTTAACAGTGTGGAAATAAATTATTATAATGTGAATAGTTTGGCAATTTTCTGATTTGTTTTAATTTTTAGCCAAAAGTGGTGCATTCAAGTGGCAAAAAACCTACAGATCAATGAAACCTGTAGTTTCTGGAAATTTTCAGACATATTGTTATCCCATTTCCAATAAAAAGACAGAGTGATTTTGTATGATATTAAAGTACTGACCATAGTGGTAAGAATTGTTGGTTAACAGTGGTCATCACCAATAAAGTCTTGGTTAGAGGGAGAGCAGTTTTTATTTTGTGAGGTGCAGAAATCCATTGTTTATATTTAAATGTAAAAATAGATATTTTAGTTTTGCCTTTATCAGATTGTAATATTGTGAATGATTCAAATGAAACGTTTGTTTTGGTGTTGGTTTCTTAGACATGCAATGATTTTTTTGGCAGAAATTAAGTTATCAGTCTTAAACTCATTCCATTTTTATTTATTAATTATCACATCAACTCTCAAAATTACCAAGATTTGTAAGAAACAGTATGAACTTTTAAAGTCGGCAACCATTCGGCGAATGTTGGTTTTGTTTTTCCACATTTCCTTTGTCAAACGTTCAACTTGACTCATACAACCACTTTTTCAGATGTGGCCCAGTTTCTTGTCAACAATTGCTGTCATGTTTCTCGTATCACATTGGAAACACTGTTTATTTTAGCTTGCACAATAGCAATATGATCCGCATCTTTCTATTAGCGAAACATTTGTAGATGCTTCTTTTCTACAATCAACCTTGGCAAACCATACTATCTTTTCCTAACATTTCACGAAGTACAGATTTTTGAACTCAACGATTTTTTGTTTGATGAGAAGTAATCAATCACGCGTGAAATATCACTGACAGGAAATAATAATAAATTATTGTTTGTTCGCTGATAAGGCATTTAGCATAAATTTACTTGCCGATTTTGTCTTTTTTTTTTAACTTTCAATTCTAGTCTAATCCGGATGTCTTGTGCTTATTCTCAACCTCGCAACCAGACATCAGAAGAATGCTGGAATTTTAGCGAAATGAATACTTGTATAGGCTTTGCGCTCGCCCAGAGAAGTGTACATTACACGCTAGCGAGAAACACTGGTTAGATGGGGACACCTTGAACAATCGGGTTAATGCAGTGCAGCATGGCCGAATGTGTAGCTTTCTACCAATATTCAATAATTGAAGGGAATGCAACTGACAATTAAAAGAGGGGAATCACCTTTTTTTCATACACCGTGAAGAAGGTACCATATGGTACATGACCAGAGCTACACCCCCTTCTCTAATTCCTACATTGTTACTTAAGTGATAGGAGCACAATTCTCGGCTATTTCTTTGTTTGTTACAAGGCAACATTACAGCCAATTGTTTTGAAAGCCTCTCAGAGCCCATCGACAATTACCCACTGACAAGCAACCAATCAAAAAGTGTCATCACAAGTGGATTAGTAAACGTCACAAGTGCTGCCAACAGCACCTGCACACAAACTTGTATAACCGGTTTGACCAGTTTCCCGGATGTCAAAGTGGCTACGTCATCTTCTATGCAGTACAACTTTCGTTGCCCAGGCAACAGGTCGCTCTGATAACGTACTCTGGATTTTCATTGGTCGAAGCCGTAATTGATTGACAGGTTGTCGCTTTTCAACGCTGCGGGTGTGGGAGACGACTTTTCGTGCACTCGTCTGTCCATCAGGGTTGTGGCGTTTGATTTCATGTTCCCGCCCCTAGCTCTTGCTCGAAAATCCCAAATACTTTGTTGCTGGAAAAAGAGACATTAACGAGGATTTTCGGTGCGACCTTCAAGTATAACCTGCTCGGAAGTTTCACAGTTGAACTGGTGCCCTAGTTCATTGACGGAAGGTCACAGTCGACATATTCTTTACACCGCCATTTTGTGTTTGTTCCTCGTTGCAAACACCACATGGCCGACAAATGAAAGAAACTTCGATTGCTGTGGGTTCCTGAAAGTCGCTGACCTTATTAAAACCTCCTTCTTTCAAGGAAAGGTCTCAATCGTTTTGAAGAGCAAAGACAGAGATATCATAGCCAGCCCAACCATCGCCCAACGTCTTAGAAGCATACTAAATAACAAGGCTTTTTTCACTATTCGCTGCACAAATTATATTCGGTGGTAGCCTCGTCCTCGAGTCGGTCACGTTCGTCTGGCGAGTTGGAACGCAATCTTTTGAATGTGGAGTTTCCCGGCGAATAACAAGGTATTTGTGGTTAAGGGTTATGTTTGCTGGCGGTGGAATATGGTAAAATTCGTTTTAACAGCTTTGGAATCGGCAGTGAGTTGCTTTTCGTTTTATGCCCTCTCAGCCATCGTACGGCTGGCGCCAAATTGTATTACGCTGAGTAAGGTATTTTACCGAATTCCCTCGCTTACAATGAGTATTCCTCGAAAGTTGGTAAATAGATACTTTAGTTTTGTTTCAAGCTGAAGGAAAGGAAGATCTATTTAGCTTGTGTGACGCGTGGAGAGGCCGCTGTTTCAACGATTTGCCGGCAATTTTATATGAGGATCATTTCATTGTTTTGATTATAAATTCTAAAAAAGGTTGCGTCGGGATGTCAAGTTCTAACGAGAATTATCCTTATGTTATCCAGGAATGGCATCAGAAGTTGTAGCTAAAGGCTCGAAACGTTTAAAATTGTCACCAAACAGTGCTGAAGTCGGCGAGGAAGGCGATGTAAGCCGGACATGTACATCTATTGAACCTGTTCAATCGAATAATGATGACATGATCGCCGAAGAAAAAACGATCGAGCCGAACAAGGAGCAAAAGTAAGTGATCTTTTACATCGATTGAAACAGAAAAAAAATTGCCACATTATTTGGTCTGAAATCTGCCTTTTTAGACATTACAGAGAATTTTTAGCGCACAGATTTAATTTTTGTGGCACGTGTTTCACCAAAGCTCTTGAAAGCATATGGTCGACTTCCTCTTGAAGTTAGTTCGTTTCTTGGTTTATGGGGATCACCAGATTTAACTGTTCGGCTTGATGCTCTTGTGACCTTATAAAGACTTGAAGCTGTATTTCTCTTTCTGGTTCTCTTTTTCCCTGTTTTCGATCCTTGATTTTATTCCATCAAATGAGTCTACTGATCTCACGAGATTTATAATCTTTTGTGAATTTTTTATTTCTGTGTGGCGGTTTTTATGAGATATTCTTTGAAAGCGTTCTGAGGCTGAGTTTTGAGTCCTTAAATAATCTAGAAATTTGTTGCACCAAAAAGCACTTGTAGCTTGTCTCTTTCTTGGGTTTTTGTTTTCACTGAAAGGCTTGTCAGAGTGGGTAAATCATCTATCATTTCCACAAAAGATCATTCTTTTCCGTTAAAATGGAGTGTGAAATCATTAAAACATCTTGAAGAAACAACCATTGGCACTTTCTGTTTCAGCCCAGGTCAATTACTTTTATTGATGCATCAACATTTGTACATCACAAAGGTTTAATTTTGTCTCAGTTGATTGCATTTTGCTTCTCTGGATTTTCCGTATCCTTCTCATTAGACTTCACTTTCTTCATCTTATATTTTATTGCTTAGTGTTAAAAGATATACACTAATAGTCATTGTTTTTAGAGAAAGATCAAGTTTGATCTTTGCCTCTTAATTTAGATTCGGCAACCAATTTTGTGGCAAAGGGAATATCTTCCTGGGGCTTTGATTATTTCAGGTGGTATTTTGAATTTGAAATGCACAAGATGAACATACATGTAATTTACTTAAAACATAATGAGTAGGCAGATGTCAAGAGGTGTGACAGTTTGTATGAAGCACTTAGAGATCACTTGAGTAGCAAAAGTAAGAAGCTTATTTCAAGAAAAGAATGTCATTTGCTGTTAATGTTGCAAAGCTTTTATTCCTCAGAGACCTACTGTAAGATCATGTTTAATGTAGCCATGCCATAGTGTACAACCCACAGTATGATGGCAACTTTATTTAAAACAGTCACTGTCAACTGTGAACACTTTAGTGAATCTTGAAAACTACCCTTTTTAAAAGTTAAAAAGCAGAGTTGTCAGAGGGTTTTTGCAGGAGATATCTTGTTTGAAAAGGAGGCAAAAACTTAAAAAAATGTAATCTCTGTTACCTAACTGTGCTGTAGAGTACCATGACAACAGCCATCCGGCTTCTTTTCACATTGTGTGGTTCCAGAAAATATCCATACCCCCACCACGGAAGACATTTTGATTTGCACCCCCCCTCCCCCTAGGATTTTCCGTTCCAGGGGGGTCTTTCATGACCCCCCTCCCCTCAGGAATTTCCAGAATTTTTTTACTTATAAAAACGAAAGTGATTTAGTTACGTAATTGCGGTAGAATTTTATTACAACAGTGTAAACATTAAGGTTAACTTTTAGAAAAATATAACGCTTTGTTAAGCTCATTATCCAGCTAAACTTTCAGCTTGTGCGCTATCAACTTTACAAAGCTTAAACATTTGGGTTGCACGTCGACTGTTTCACGTTTTTGTGCGAACTTCGATGAGAACATTTCACTCGCTTAAACAACTTCGCAAGCTGTAGTAAATAAAACAGAAACTTACAAGGTTCCTAGTTGTCTACACATTTTGTCAGTTTCTTCAGGTTGATTCTTTAATATTTAGGGACCACACATGTTGACGCGGTAGGTTTCGTGAATGTCGTCACAAAGGCGATTGTTTTACGAAGAATATTATTGATGCCAAAATAATCCATCATATTTGTAAACTTAGATATGGCGATTTATGTGCAGTCTTCAAATTTACTGACTCTCCAGCAGTCCTTCTCGCCAGTAAATGACACACAGCCTCACTGTTGCTTGCCTTTGAGCCACGGATGGAAGCGAAAGGGCGACTGTTATGGTTTTTGGCGCGATTTACTTCCTCCAATGAGTAGTCAAACTCCTGTTTTAGAATTTCCAGTTTGACATAACGAACTGAACCTCAACAATCGTTTCCCGATGCCGCAATAAATATTGCGTTTACTCAAAGAAGAGAAAACTTGACTCCCGGTTCCTGTCCGTGGTCTAAATGCCACCCACAAAAAAGAAAATGTTGTTGCACACAAGCGTTGAGATGGTGGGAACTTGCGTCTTATCGCATTTTCAATGAGTTACTACCCCCAGTAAAACATAAATCCTATTAAAAATGTGTTTACTGCATGTGAAGGTAGCGAAAAGTGATACTCTAGTGAACGGAAGTGTTGGTTCAACAAAAAAGAGACAAACGTGGAAGTCTGGGGACGAGACTCCAGTTGAGATCGCCACTTTAAATGTTTGAATCCGTCCCAAATGAAAGACACATTGTTCTTAGCTTCGGGAGATTGTAGCGCTAGCTAACTCGAAGAAAAACGGAAACATTGAAGCTAATAGTATTAACTTTATCTCAAAACTGACTTTTGTTTCAAAACATCGTCCGATAGTGTGTTTTGTGCTTCAGATCGATCGTATGTTGCTTTCAGTATTTTGTATGTGGTTCGTGACCCTTTGGAAAAGTAGTTTCCCACGAAACCCCCCTACCCCTTGGAAATTACTGCCCTTTAACCCCCCCTCTCCCTCGGAATTTCCAATTGTCTTCCGTGGTGGGGGTATGGATATTTTCTGGAACCACACATTATTGAAGAAGCATTCATAGACAACCACCAGGCTGAGATTTTCTTATCGTGTCTCTGCGGATCAATAGAGATGAAGACTTGTTGGTGATCAAATAATACTATTATTTCCTGCATTATGTTTAATTTACTTTATATTATAATCAAGCCAGTATTTTAAACTATTCCAGAACTGATTTATTTCTAAGTTATTCTGTAAAGGTCCGGCAATATGGGCAACCTTTTTTGTGCAACGTGTTGCACAACAATGTTGTGTTGCAAGTTGAGATGGTTTGTTGTGCGTAATTACCACCTTCTTGTGCAACCTATTTTCATGTTGCAAAAAGTAAAAGCGACGTGTACTTTAATAATGGGAGCAACAAACAATCTCAACTTGCAACGCAGCATTGTTGCGCGACAAGTTGCAGGAACAATTTTGCCCGTATTACTGGCCCTTAAAGGTAATTCTTTAACACACTTGAAAAACAGCCTGACAGAAAAAAACCAACTGACCAAACTCGTTGTTCTCCTTTGGCATGTGAAGTGTTATTGTTTGGATAAGAAGCTTTTTCTTGGCCCAATTTTTCTGTGGGCATGCTTTGCTAGGTTTGTAAGTGGAAAATGGTTTGAATCCTTGAGTGGTACACGTTGATTGAATTTGGTGACTCCTGTATTTCAACAACCTGAAACAAGATCATTTTCTTAGTCAAGTGAGAATGTGCAGTCAGTTGCTTGAATACAATTAATACTCCAGATGGTCATTGAGCTGACTGGTCAGCTAAAATATGATGTCAGTGGTTGTCTCTCGGGTAAGCCATGGTCTTGTTGAAATGTCAGCTGTAACAACAGTCCTTCTCAGGGCTACATTTGTGCAGAGGGCTTAATTCCATCAAGATTTGTTTGGATAGTTGGCGGTTGGTTTGATTAGAGTATCCGAGTGTTGTCATAGAGTGGTAAAGTAATGACGTCACAAAAACTAAATTTATGAAATTATGGGATTTACTGAGATATTCTGAAAGTACATGATCAAGAATGACCGCTTGCCAAAAATCAGCATATGGTTGCAATATGGGGGTAAGATATTAGCCCTTCCATGCTTCAGTAAGTCCATACAAATCCTTGTAATTTTGTCTTGGTTCTAAACCGTTTAGAACAAAGACAAAATTATAAGGATTTGTATGGAGTCACTGTAGCATGAAAGGGCCAATATCTCATCCCCAAACTGCAATAAGATGCTAATTTTTGGCAAATGGCCATTCTTCATCATGTAATTTCTGAAGATCTTAATGAATCCCATAATTTCATAATTTTAAATATTTGTGACGTCACACTTTACCACTCTATTGTCAAAATAAATTGTTAAGTCATCTTTGAAAGATTCTCTCGTTAATTACTTTAAATTAGAGAAAAGTATTTGACTTCCCTGATGTTAGTACAGCCAGTGCTTTTCATCGGCTGACGATACTTGCTGAAACCACTGATGTTTACAACCAATGCATAGTAGTACACCATGTCTAGTCTCATTTCCAACTATGATGGGTTATTATTTTGAGTCCCTCCCATTTTCTCCTATATTTGAAAGAAAACCCTCTATTTTTCATATTTTTACTCCATGGTGGGTACAAAGTGCATTGCTAAATGCTAGTGAAACATTAAATTGTAAAACTTAGTACCAGTAAAACTTAAACCATTAAATTGTCTTACAGCTGTGAGTAAGGCAGGTTTTATCACTGTTCTTCACTCATCAACACTTTTACCCAGAAGACGCATAAAAACCTAGGTGTCATTGTTTCAAGCTATGTCTTTTGAGAACAGTGCTCTTGATGCTCTTAGAGTTCTTGTTTTCTTCCTATTTAACAAAATGCCAATTTTCCTTCTTTGCTTTGTTAAGAGTGGCATATTTTCCAATGTATTTTGTTTTATTTTATGCTTGTGTGACTCAAATGTGATTTTCTTCTTTGCAGACCTAAGGATGGTGAATCAGTTGTGGTAATTTCATCTTCGTCAGATGATGATTCGGACAAAGAGCAGAAGAAAGGTGCAAGTGAACCAGTCGTGAAGGAAGAACCCATTGAAGATGGGGAGTCTATTGCAGAAGATGAATTACCTAATCAACAGAGAACTTCCCAATTGAGTCAAGAGTCGAGTAAACCAACTTCGAACCAGGAAAACACTGAATTGAATGCAAAGTCAGACTGCGATTCTGATGAGTGCATCTCACAAGAAGATCTTCTGGCACAGTTGGGTCTGAGCTCTGTGAAGGAATTACAGAAGAAAGAAACTGCAAGTTGTAATGAAACCTCTGCATTGTCTGCTAATGCAAATGGAGTTGAGAAGAGGCCCCTCATAACTCACAGAGCAAGAGAGAGTATTGTTGAGTTCTTAAAAGTACCTAAACTGACCTCTACGGACAGCAAAAAGCGAATAAATGGTGAGGGCAAAGTCGATCATTCTCTTACAAATGGTGATGTCAACAGTGTTTCAAGGCCTGATTCTCCTCTGTCTGATGATAATGATGATGACCTGCAAGCAAAGGAAAAATTGATTGCACATCTTAGAAATGAACTGAGACAAGAGGAAGCTAAGCTTCTCTTGTTGAAGAAACTGCATGCTGCCCAAAATGATGTGAAGGGCAATTCCAAACTGCAAAAAGAAAATGTCTCTGAGAAATCACTAACAACAGCCCCTCAGAGTAACTTGAAATCGTCCACTCAGATGCCTCCAAAGAAAGGTCTGAACCTTCCACCTCCACCACCTCTTAAGGCATCAACAGTGCTAGCTTCATCGACATTTCACCCACCAAGGGATGTATTAGGTCAACCAAGACTGCTACCTAAAGGAAGTGGTGGACCTCAAGAACCACCTTCCAATACTGGTGCAACCAAATTTGTAGGTTCCGCTGCCCAAACTCTGAAAGAATTTGCTGTTCACCAACAGTCGATGCACCAACAGTCATCCCAGTCGAAACATGGTTCTTCGGCCATTGCTAATCTTCAGAATGTTGTTACGTGTATGGCCAATCTAATTCAGCCAACACCACTTTACCCTCAAGGCCGTGGTAGTCCAGTATATTCTGCACCTAACCAACCTGCGCCATTGCGTCCCACTCCTGTCAGAGCACAAAATGTAAGTAGCCTACCTGTCAGCAGTGGGTATGTGTCATTTCAACACCATTTGCCAAATACAAATCCGCAAAGTGTCGGTGGCAAACAGGCAGCTGCCAAGATGGCCTTACGGAAACAGTTGGAGAGAACCCTCCTTCAGATTCCTCCACCAAAGCCTCCTCCCCCTGAATGGTCCTTTATTCCAAGCCTTGGAAGTCCAGATTTTATGGTCCTAGTTGGTCTTGAGGCTGTTGTCAATGTTATGGCTGAGAAAGAAAGTAAGAAATCAGGTGCACCTCTTCAAGAGAAGGTTGTAAACCCCAAAATTTGTTCTCGCTGCAACACAGACTTCTCTCCCTCCTGGACAAAGAAACAGGACAGTGGATTTACGGAAGCTACTGTATGTGAAAAGTGTAGCACTGTCAATGTGAAGAAGGAGCTAAAAGCTGAGCACACTGCTCGATTGAAGGCAGCTTTCCTGAAGGCGCTGAAACAAGAGCAAGAGATAGAGCAAAAGATGAATGACAACCCTGCTATTGCTCCAAAACCTCTCCTCCAAGGACAAAAGACATCCCCTCAGCCACAGCTGGCCCCAGCACCCCCTCGGCATCACCTATCGCACCATCAGCCAATCATGCATCACCACCACCAGGCCGTGCAGCCTGCACTTTATCACCACCATCAGCCGCATTCAAGCTCCCTTCTGTTCCAGCTGCAACAGCAGCATCTTCAGCAGCAACACCAGGAGCTAGAAGCGGCTGCACGACAACAGGCTGATGTAAGGTGGCATCCATACCTGAACCAACATCACCATACCGGTTCTCGTAATCCACAGCATCACCATAGCTATGTTTCAGACTCTGATAGACAATATCTGCTTGATATGATACCCTCTCTGCCAACACCAACTCTTGGATATGGTTCAAGTAGAATATAGTGTACCTTGTGTCTAATGCACTGAAACTTTGGTCAAAATGAAATGGTGTAGTTGTTTCATGTTTATCATCATTACAGTATGAACAACTATTATTGTATTAGAGCTGTGATTGTGTCGTGACTAGAGTCCCAGCAAGCTCTTTGTGCAAAACCATCAAACCCCGGGTCGACATCGTTCAAATAGCAGATGATTTTCAGAGGTCACCATTGGTCATCATGTCCTGAAAATTAATCAGCTAAAAACGATTTTGTTTTAAATTGGTAACAAGTCACCCAGAGATCAAAATCAAAATGTCAGAGCATTATGGACATTATGTTGTAAGTATCAGTATGCACTGGGGCGAGGAGTAGTCTAGATACGAACAAAGGTTTTTAAATATTATTAATGTACTAAAAAAACTGCTATTTTAACACAGAAATTTGAGCAAACCTTCTGCTGACTGGAAAACCTGAAATAGAAATCGTCGTTATTTTCAGTTTTCAGAAAGGCATATTTTCTATGCCTAGAGTAATGTGAAAGGAATTAAATGGTCTGTACATAGTTATTTCCATTACATATAAAAGCGCGAGTATTCTACTTGCAATAAATTGACACCTTCAAACGCATTATTTATTACAAAAAAAAATACCTTAGGTACGCTATTATGTAGTACATATAACAAAGTAAAAGTTAACGTTGATACCGAGAGATGTTTATTTGTGGAAGGGTATAGGCTTTGATGCATCCAGTCGAACCGCCCCATGTAAAAGTTTTAACGAAAAACATTAATATAACTTTTTTTTTTTTAGAAGAACTTTAATGGAATGGTCCTTATTGGAGTTGTCGTTTGTTTAAAACTGTGCAAAAGAGGCTTCAGGGCAATTCAATACTAAATGACCCCTTAACCTCGTTTATGTGACAAAACCGCTGATAACTCCAATAAGGGCCATTGAGCATATTCTGAGACATCAGTGGTGATGACGAAGGGGAATACTGAAGTGTTTGCGACTGTCGTTTAGCGAAATCGGCTTTCATCTAATTTCTTGTATTTCTGGAAATATCTTATGTGGGGCGGAACGAACGACATTAAACTCTGTTAATTGTTATTCACAAACTTAAGCCAATCAGTTGATCCTCGATTTGTTGAAACGCTAAGGAAAAACATGGCTTGCGAACATGCCCTTTCTGCTAATGAATTTCTCGTCTCGTTCCCTTCCCTTTTGGCGATGAACGTTAAAATAGGATTTTTGGTCTTACGTTTCTGACGGCAAGTCATTTTGAGGTCAGCCAACCACATACTAACCCCGCCCGACAGGGATAACTTCAGTGAACCTTTGTCTTAAAAAGCTGTCAGAGGCTCAGAGTGCACGCGTAAACTTGTGGTGAAAAAAAAGTAGTAAGGGAACTTGAAAATGATCAACATGTCAGCCTCGAAGCCAATGTTTCTCGATTCCTTTTTATTTTCTTCAAATTTTCTTCTTTTTTAACACATCTACCATGGCACTCTAATAACACTTGGTTTTAGTATTTGTATGTGTAATCAAATGGCGACGATTGAAATTAGGAAATGATTTCACGCGCGTTTTGTCAAATGGAATCTCACGTGTGAAACTATAAATTAACGCTGAAATTTCGCGCCTAAATTAAGGAGTAATTTGTCACCCATGATATCATACTAGTTAACCACATGTCTTCTACCATGGCACTGTAATGACACTCGGTACAAAACCAACATCGTGTACTATTAGAGCGCCATACGTGCCTATTTTTTTATTTGTTTTGGCTTGCCGTCGGTCGGCAGAGTATCAGCATCCCGCAACGAGTTCGAGAACAAGTACAACTCTTTCTCGAAGTAGTTCTGTGCGTATTTCACGAGTTTCAAGTCTGCAAAAAGTACAACTATGAGATGAAGTTCACATTTCGGCGTCAGTTTTGAATGAGTTGTTGTTTCCACTTTTCTAGTCGAAGTCCTTGTGATAAGGATTATTTCCAAAAAAACCCTTTATATTCTAATTCGCTGCCCCGCTCAACCGAATTTTAAAGGTTTATCATGTAATAAGCAACCACTTATGGGGTGTGTCAACACGAGCCGTGTATAACCCTCTTTATTATGTCTCAATCAAAAAGTACATAGAATCATCAACAATGTCTGCGCAAAAGAACAAAAACTAAAAATACAGTTGAACAATAACTCGTAGTGTATAGCAAAAAGTCTGCAACAATCTGGACATAAGCTAATATAATGTAAATACAAAACATAACAAGCCAATACTTGAAATTAGTATCACCCAACTAGTGGACTAATGCAAATCCTGCATTTTGATTGGCTACGCTAGTAGAGGACTATTAGTAATAGTCCTCGAGTAGCGAAAAGCGTGACCCTTTCTTTCGTTTTATTCCCAAATAAATATTTCTTTAACCTGCATTTGCTAACTTTATTATTGCCTTTTCTGCCCTTGCGGGCTACGGGTCTAATTGTTAAATACTAATCAAGATTCAGTCGTTGGGTATTTAATTTAGAGGGCGAAGAGGCGGTCGTATGACTCGAATGAATAGGGACTTTACGACTTACGACGTGGTCGTCAATGAGAACGCCACGAAACAACAATATGATTGCATAAAAGGAAAAGCAATTGTAATACACGTGCGGCACGCATTTTAGCACCAATTCGTGCGGTGCTCTGCACGACAACGACGTGAAATCACCAAATTTAGAGAGCTTACGAAACGACGACGCCGACGGCAACGACGACGCTACAAAACAATAGGTTTAGTGAGCAAAAACAATGGCTCCGCACGCTCTGCACGTGCGTTTTACATTTTGGTACATTTCTTTGCCGTTATCCCTAAATGACAAATTCGTGCGGTGCTCTGCACAACAACGACTTGAAATCACCAAATTTGAGGTTATGAGGACAACGCGAGCGCACAAATGTCAATGTATAATTCACTATTTTTACTCTGAAACTGCTCGAACCAATTTATTTTTAGGATACTCCGCCCACATTGTACTACGCGAACGAGATGGCCTAACCGCGAGAAACTTACGATAGCGCAAAGTTATGTTTTGAGGTGACGTTTTCGTCGACGTCGCCGTCGTAGATCGTAAAGTCCCTAATACAAATAAAGACAACACAATAAAGCATTGCGACAAAGTGTCACATAACACCCAATGAGGTTACGTAAGCCATGATAAATACATTTAGCTCTTCCACCATTTACTGTATCGGATAAGTTCTTCAAGGCTTTATTAAATGTTAGGGTAAAAAGTATCAAAGTGGCAACATTTTATGGTCGTGACATAAATACATTTCCAAGCAAAGTGTGAATCCTAACTTCTTAAGTTGCACTTATTAATCTTCCCATTGGTACATGCCAGAGTAAAAACGAAATTGCTTTCCGACTTGTTTCCAGCTTTTTGATCCCTAAAATTGTTTATGTTCCTTCTTCTCTAAGATATTTTGTCATTGTTCCCCTGTTCTCCATTTCCAATTTGTCACTGTTCACTTTTTTCCCCAAATGCCGTGGGAAGACCTCATTACAATTAACGCGAACATTTGGCAATTAGAATTTCCTCCTTGTTTCAATTTGAAGCAAAAGTTCCACTCGCGCTTTTCTGGGAGCATCACCGATGTCCAGCCGTAATACCCTGGGGACATATTAGGTCCCGCTCTAAAGTGTCCGGCAACGTCCATCAGTTGTTTTAAAATAGTGTACGTACCCGGTGATTAATTGAGCAAATTCGTTTTCTCAAAACCTTACGAATAGAGTTTGTGTTGACGTCATAAAAATTATTTTTTTCAAATTATGGTATTTGTTGGGATATTTTGAAAGAGCAACATCTGAAAGGCCTAGTTGCCAAAAACTAGCATTATGGGGCAAAAAGGTACTAGTCCCGTTTTGCTCTGATGACTCCATACAAATCCTTCTAAATTTGACTCGCTTCCTAATGCTATGAACTGAATCAAATTTAGAAGGATTTGTATGGACTCATCACAGCATAGCTGGGCTAATATCTCAAAGCCTATTTGCCCTGAAATGCTAATTTGTGGCGAGTAGGCCTCTTGGATCTTGTTCTTTCATGATACCCCCGAAAAATGCCATAATTTCACAAATTCAATTTTTTTTTATGACGTCACACTTCAGGTCTCTTTTGCAAAGTTTAAGTCACATGACACCTTAACACTTCATTCAACCAAGGCACGCTTTTTCTCTTCCAAAACGCGGTTTATAGCAATCATATCTTTTACCATAGCAACGCATTCATTTCTAAGGCTCTGCACTTCGCTTTTCATTTGAGCGGACAATTTATGTGATAGCCTTCTGAGGCTTTCTGCATCGTCCAATATCGACCTCAAATTGCTTTTCGTAGAGGGCATATCTTTACAACTTTTCTCTTGTACAATTTTTTCAATGTCGTCCTCTGTCCATTCATCTGTTTCCTCCAAACTTGCTGCGGCATCATTTTTAAGTTCCCGTAATTCTGCGACCGCACGCCGAGCTTTTCTGGTGTTGAAACGTGAAAGTTCTTCAATAGCGTCCTCTAGTGCGTCGTATAAAACTCGGAGCTGTGCTCTCCATTCCACAAAGGAACGGAGGTTTTCCGCCTTTGATGTTTTATCACGAAGCTTGCTCCCCGATCTTCTCTTGTGTTTTTCTTTGTGACCAGTATCACGCACGCTGTTCTCGATGTCTTTGAGTTGGTCTGTCAGTTCATCTCGAGGAAGCTGCCTGCGTGCTCGATCCCTGTGAGACGACTGCAACAAATCGTTGGTTTCCTCTAGCATTCTTTGCAGATTTTCAATTTGAAGATAAACTGAATCTTCAGCAGCGAAGCGATGCTCCTCAGCGTAAGCCATCGTTATAAGAGCTTGTGGTTGAGGAGCAAGCTACTAGTTGCTTTCCATTACAAGACCATAATCTGTCATTGGTCCATAACTGGGATGTTTGTTTTTCAACACGGTAAGGGCCCGCCTAACAAAAATCAAAACTCATTTATTTTTAATTAGAATATACCACACCAGTGAATAATGCTTTCAACGCATTCTGATTGGCTTATTCGGAAGTAATTAGTTTAGTAATATTTACCAAAAAGCAGCCCTGCGAGATGCAATATGACTTTCCGTAATTTGTAGTCGTTTCAGTGGAAGGATTTTTTTGCGTATATAAAACAATTATCAGTTCTCCTAGCACTCCCACCTCGGTGAATAAATATAGTTTACGTCATAGAAAGTGCGGCGTACGGGGTTTTATTCACGAGTTGTTTGTGTCAAAAACCCGAACGAGCGAGGAACGAGCGAGTGAGGGTTTTTGACACAAACAACGAGTGAATAAAACCCCGTACAAAGCACTTTCTATGTCGTGAACTGTTTATTACACATAACATGAGAATTTTCATTAAAATAGTTCTCTCAACGCGAATTAGAAACAAAAACTCACTAACAATAAAACCAAATGCAAATTTGATTTAATTCAAAAACAACTACGATTTGCACGATTTGCACGAGATGCACGAGTGATTGGCATGGAAACGCCTTTACGCTATCGTTGATTGGTTATACTTCCACATGTGAAATAGCTGTACGCCATTCTGATTGGCTGTATAGGCCTTTTTCACATGTGAAAATATAGCGTATAGATTTGTACAAGTGAGCTTTATGGAATAAAATTCTCATGTTATGTGTAATAATTATTGTTAATGATTAGGCAGGTGTGAAATTTCTTTTATATTGAGGTCAAAATTTACACCCGCCCGCCGGAGTAAATATAAGCTCGGGTGAAAGAGAAGTCCCCTCAGTACACCATCTGCGCATCAAAGCCACAACCAGTATTATACTCTGGCGTAAATCACGGCTAATCGTCAAATGAACCAATCCGGAGCCAGAAACAAAAAAGCAGTTTACGCTAAACTCGGAAAAATGATGGAAAATTACAAGTACGTTCAGTGTATGCAAAAATTTGGTTTTATCAACGGAGTTGATATTGTAAATTGACCACCGTACAGAGATTCTAAATGCTGACGTTTCGAGCGTTAACCCTTCGTCAGAGCGATTTGCTCGAAACGTCAGCTTTCAGAATCTCTGTACGGTGGCCAATTTACATTATCAACTCCGTTGATAAAACCAAATTTTTGTTTACTACTTCCTCACCGACGCAGCACCACAGTTGCTTTAGAAACTACCCCCTTCGTTCTGTGTATGGTTGGTTGGTTAAAAGATGGCACTTAAACTTGGTTTGGACCAATTACAAGTTACAGTATTTGAAAAATCCCTTTATTTGTAAACATTCATTTCATTCATCAAGTCCTTTCACGGGAACACATCAGCCCAACTATTAATGACCCAGGGACAGATCCAGGATTTTTCTTAGGAGGGGGTGCCCACTAAGGAATGGGATAGCTGACTGGTGAGTTTTTTTTTTTTTGCAGAATACCAATTGTATTAGAAAGCCGCAGGCCATCTCAGGAGGGGGGTGTACTCCCCCATAAGATCCTTCCCTGTGGCCTACTCCCAACTTTGTGGCTTCATAGCTCAGTTGATCCGAGCATCGCACCGGTATCGCAGAGGTCATGGGTTGGAACCCCGATGAAGCCACCTGACCTCGGTTGTTCAAAAGGTGGTTAAAATTATCCACCTGGTCTCAGTTGTTCAAAAGGTGGATAACGCTATCTACCGGATAAATCACTATCCACTGGATAACGCACTTGGTTTTGCTATGACTTATCCACTGGATAGTGATTTATCCGGCGGATAGCGCTATCCATCGTTTGAACAACTGGGGCCTGATAATTAAATCACTATCCAGCGGATAGAGAGGTTTTCACCAAAACCAAAGTAATTACTTTGGCCAATCAAAAAGGACGGAGACAATCCAGTAAACCAATCAAAACTCGAACTAATTACACGTCGCCGACACAAAGCGCGGGAAAACGTGCACTCAAACACGCGCGAGCCACGATTGGTTTTGCTTTCACTTCTGATTGGTTGAAAAAGTGGCCTGAGAACTTTCAACCAATCACTGAGTGAAGTAGATGCAAAACCAAAGTAATTCGCTAATAACTTTCGACACGAAAACCGCTCTAAACACTAGCAAAACCAATTGAGTTATCCAGTGGATAGTGATTAATCTGAATTTTTCAGGTGACTATAAGAGACAATTGTCCAGTTAAATGCGAAGATCACTTCGCTCATATTTGTGAAGTAACGGTTAAGCGGTTAGCATACAAAACTCCAAGACTTGATAAAATGCATTGGTTTAACCACGTTTACCGCTACTATTCGAGCGTTATTTGTTATCAAGCTACGATGGCCAAAGAAACAGAGTTTTAATGTGATACAAACAACAGCTTACAAGATGTCACGCATGAACGCCACGCGCGGCTTCCCTTTTCGTTCGCGCTTGACATCTCCCGCTTCAATTACATTACCGTATGACACTGTAAAACTAACGAGGACGTGTTCAATATTACCAATAATAACATCTACTTATACGGGGTGTGTAAAAGCAGTATTTCCACACATTTCGTTTTACATAAGTTCGCTTCACAAGCTTTTGTTTGTGCAGTAGACACTGCGTTGCCATGGACACGGACCGTAAGCAGTCTGATTTAATTAACTCCATCCTTTCCACGCGAAGGTGTTTACTATACCCTGTTCACTCATCGAACCAGTTCGGTTACTATCTGTTGCTCTCTTGTCGCCATTTATTGTTAGTCTGTCCACCATCTTTTCTATTTCCTCGCTTCCCATTTCAGCGGGTTCTACTTTCGTTCTCCGATTGGGTTTTAACTGTTTTCGTTCGTTGCGGCTCGTCCAGTCACGTACGAAAAGTCTGTCGACCATCCGCCGGATCTCGCTGACGGTTAGCGTTCGGTATCCCATTCGAAAATGTGGGTGACTTTCCCTTGGATGTGTGATGGTTCCCCACGACTTATTTGCCATGTTGGTGCTGATTTGAATTCTGCAGCTGCTTGACAAGGTTGCAGACTGTCACCACACAATGCACTACGAGCATCAAAGCCTGCTCCACACTGGCGACTACAATCACAAAATAGGTAACGTAAGAATTGATGTCAAAAAAATGATTCTCGTTATCGAGTGGTGGTTTTGATGGCTCCTCAAGCGTAACAACAAGCAACATACTCAGACGAATTATAAACTTACCGTTAATAAGTTCTTTTGTCCTAACAAAGGGTCCTTAAAGATACAGACATTATTGAGTTTGCTTATGCCAATCATGACCAACAGATTTACGTCATAAATGTGGCAAAGGTGAGACAGATACAATAAACCATATTTTCTTTGGCACGCAACACTGATACCTTTTACACGTAATAACAATTTGCTATAAAAATACTTATTCCCGAAAATGTAGTAACATGGTTTCGTAAAAGAACGAAGATTTCGGCCGGGGTATTTTGCAGAACGCCGAATACCCAAAGTCGAAAGTTTTAAAATCGGTGCATGTATTTGACGGTGATAAATGTTACATGTAATATATGCCACAACAGACCTTTTGATTTTCACGGTTTCTGACGCCATATTGGTTGGGGGGCAAATGCGGCTTAAATTACAGTGAATGTATGGGATTTTGTCCGAATTCAAACCTTTATAACTCCGTTGCAAACAGGCAGATTTCAATTTTCTTAAAATATTTTTAGTCGTTTTATTAATCTCATTCACTCAACGGAAAATTAGATCATTGCACAAGGCACAACGTCTGAAAATTAGATATTACAAATCTCCTCATGTCGCCTCAAATTTCGTGGAAAATTTGCATAATTTTGTTTACAACGGTTTACATGAAATTTATATTACAATTTACGGTCGTTATAGCTTGATTCTGATCGTCATACTTCACGAAAATAACCTCAATAGAAGTGCCTTTTTGTGAGGTATTCTCGCTATCCACAATCGTCAGACCTTAAAGGATTTATAATGGTTAAAAGTCGGCAAAATTCCCATACATTCACTGTAATTTAAGCCGTGGTTGCCGGGCAACCACTAAAAAGAATTATACATTCGGCGTTCTGCAAAATACCCCGGCTCCGCAAATTCTTCAAAACGCAGACAAAAATATTCCCAAATCTGAATTACGCATGGTTCAAAAATATTCTTGCAAAACATTGAGGTCTTTGTAAACAAAAGGTCGCGACAGCCTTGCGTTTAATATTTCGTCATGCATAGAAATACAAAATTGTTTGGTTGCCAACAAATCATTTGTCGAAGCTAAGAAATGAAATTCGTGTATTTCAGAATTTATTGAAGAATTTGCACTTGTGAAATGCTGCGAAAGTCGAAGCAAAAGTCGTCCAAAACCAACCAAATTATCTTCATCACTGATGGTGATGGCAAAGTCACGGACTCTCCTCTCCGCAAAGTATGGCTTGATGATTACATCCATTCCAAGCGTAAGAATTAAGAGAAGCACCCCATTCCTTCTTGAATCGATGAATTCTTTGCGTATCCGGTGTCTTAGCAAAATTTGTTTCTCTGTCTGCTAGTCTAGCAACCATGGCGTTTATTTCATCTTTGGAAAGTTGTCGCTTTTCAATGGCTGGTCGTGGTCGCCTTTTGCCTTGCGCGGGTGTCGTCTTTGGTCTGCTCAATCGTTCTACAATGTTTTCTATTTCTTCGGCATGGAGTTTTTGATATCCTAGTTCGAAGGGAGGTTTTGTTATTGTTCCCCACGGCTGTAAAGTCATAGTATCACTTTATAGAAACTATCCACAGGTGATGATATCTTCGGCCACAACAACATTTCCCATAGGGCCTTTTCCGCAAATGCGTGGCACAGGTAGCCCATGCTATTGTTTTGTCCGAAAACTGTGACAGGACGTTACCGAACCAGTTCTTCCATCTGTTTTTTCGTTCTCTTACAAGACAAAAGTTTCCTAGTATGGCTTTTTTTTCAAATCAACTAGAACATCGAACCGTAACTTCAATTCACCACATGTGAATATTGACAAGATTTTGCTAGCATCCCTTGAAATACCGAACCAGGAACCCACAACCGAACTCTCTATCATTTCTGGCTTGCTTTTCTGCAGTCCACTTCCATGCAACTTTTGGTACATTATCAGTAGTGCTTAAACGAGCAAACCATCTTAAGCGAGCAAGCCACCGTTACTGAGCACGAGTTTGCTTTTCACGCACTTTCCACTTTATTCATCTTGACATGCCTATTTTCTCGTAATTATGTAATAATCAACAACTATTCACGGAAGTGGAGGTGGCTAGTGGTCGACTCTGAGGTGAATAGTTGTTTTAGTGTATACTAAAACAGTAAGATAATATAGCACAAAAAGATGATTTGAACTCTTTTATTCCCGCAACGATTACAATATTTTCGGGCGCAAATCCCGCGCGAGTTATTCGGAGGTGAATAGCAAAGAATATTCGGAGTTTGAGCAGCCAATCACAGCGCGCTTTGAACGCTATCCGCTGTTTTAGTATATACTAATTATTATTATTATTATTATTATTATTAGTAGCAGCAGCAGCAGTAGTAGTAGTAGTAGTAGTAGTAGTAGTAGTAGTAGTAGTAGTAGTAGTAGTAGTAGTAGTAGTAGTAGTAGTAGTAGTAGTAGTAGTAGTAGTAGTAGTAGTTGTAGTAGTAGTAGTAGTAGTAGCAGCAACAGTACCTTCCACCCACACTCGCTGCTGTAATATTATGTTTTGCAACTAATTCGTTCCACAATCTTGGACAAAATTCTTCAGATAATAGACCTCTTTCATAATGGCGGCCAAAGAAAACATTCTTTTGTTTTAATGCTAACAAGCTTTCAAAAAGGCAGTCGGTCTAATTAACATAAATACAAAAGAATGTAAAGAAGGCATCCATTTATGAAAGTGGTCCATACCACAGACACACGGAGTGAAACTATCTGTAATTATGTCTTTATATTCTGTAAATCGACAAGCTATTTGCCAAATCCACTGAAGTTTGAATGGCCATGAACAACATTGGATGACACGGGAGGGGGGTTGTCTGCACGAAACTGTAACAGGGGTCATTTTCAGTTTCTCAGTGAACGGTTTTTTCCAAAAGTTCCAACATTGTAGCTATAAACCTCGAGAAAATTTGATGCAAAACGTCTATCCATTTCCATTAGTAGGGCTAAAGCTCACATGGTTCATATGAGGTAGAAAACTAACACTTTACATTACACTCTAATCAGTTAAGTCTGTTCAAATATAAGTGCTACACGGCCCGGGTACACGGCCAACGTTTGCAAAAACGTAAGCCTTCCTTGTATCCACAAAGTGGTTGTGTTTATTGTCGCCACTTCTTTTAATTAAAGGGTGTAACTTTCTACTGAGTCTGTGCAAATCAATTTAAAACGTGAATATTATCCGCTTTTCGCAGTTTGGCCGTCACTGCAAGAATTCAAAACAGTTGAAATTAATACCAGTTGCCATCTGCTCTAGTGATACGACTCTTCACAACGCGTGCGTTCATCCACGCGTAAGTATTTACGATTCCCATGACTTGCGCCGAGCCCGTTCTTTGTCTCTCCGGAGTTTTCCCTCGGTTCCTTTCAGTGTCAGCCAACCTTTCCAACATTTCATCGATCTCCCTTTGACTTAAATGTTTTACTGTTGAGCGCATGGCCTTTTCCTCTCCAGTCAATGTTTTTTTAACATTAAGCCTCGCTACCATTTCGTCTACCTGTCCCTTGGGCAAACTGACGATCCGTTTATACTCTGGATAATTCACATACGACGCTGTGATCCACGACATACTATTAACATAAAGAGAGTATTTTCTCTGAAAGGTATATAACAAAGTACTTTCCGTGACCCCGAAAGAGCTTGTTGATAAGACTGAGGCGTCGATGAAATCCTTGCCAAATGCGTCTGAACTTCGTCCGCGCTAATTAATCTTACAGTTCATCACAATGCTACTTGAGCGACTTTACAGATAATGTTGTCAGATCAGACAAAAACTTAAGCGAAGATTAATTATTGTTATTCTGGATTATTTGGTAGATAACTTATTTCATTGACTCCTTTGTCAATTTCATGACCACAAGACAAAGACAATTTTTTTTTTTGTTGAACAGTCTGGGAATAACTGGGAAAACAGTATTATTTCTTATTTATGCCACAATGTAAATAGAACATCAGTCGAAAGTTTTTTCTGTATGGCTTCGATTTTTATGCGGGATGCCGTAGGCGAGCGGGTCAAGGTTTTGGGTGATAGTCACAAATCGCAATGCTTTTCTATTGAGTGATTTCATTGGCTCCAGACCACCTTGGAATCACGTGCAATATCACGGGTAGCCCTCCAGGAATGTTAATGAAATGTGGAGAAAGAAGTTTGTCAAATAGTGAACGGAGATTGGTGAATTCTTGGGTTTATTGGCTCTGTCAGTTTTGGTTGTATTGAACCGTGAATACTTGGATCTAGTGCGCTTCCAACTGGGAACCTGTTCTTGCTATCGACCGAACCAACGAGTTTGCCGATCGAAGCAATGAGTTCACCAATTGAACCAACGAGTTCAGCGGCTTGTTATAGTTGCAAATTATCACATGAAGAGTTTAACTGGTTAGCAAACAGTTTGCCAAAACACGAAATTTGAAGCAACTTTCACACAGGACGATAAATCGAGTAAAAATCTTCATTCAGATAAATTTAAGCGTGGCACTCTATCCAAGATATTACCGTTCATTACCTATGATACTCTTCTTATCGATCATTGCTATGGTTATTGTTTGTAGTATCCATACTGACACTACAGTCAGGATATAAACTCATAAACTTGGGGAGACTCTTTTTGTGCCGCTTCCTTGTAATTGTTCAGTAATAAAGGTATCGCGTCGCACTATATGCATTAAGCGGCAATATCAGTGCTATGGGATATTAGTAGACTCAGAGCAGCGCGACTTCGATAGTGTCATCACGAAGGAGATCTCAGGGCCGGATTCCCATCCAACTACTATCCCCGTCCAATAGGGCTTAACTTCGGGGGACCAACAAAGAATGAGTGTTTTTCCTTGCGCTCCCTTGAATCAGAGTTAATTTGTGAACTTTGCGGCATAGAGCGGTTTTCAATTGAGTGTCCAAAGTAATTAGCGAATTGCTTTGGTTTTGCATTACTTAAGGACGGTGCACGTGCCTACTGTGATCTTCTTACAACTACAAGACTCCAGCGATAAAATTCAAACACGCTTTATTCTTCATTCAACTGAACTCAACCCATGCGGTGAAAGCGAAAAGCGGTTAAGACTAGAAAACAAACAAATACAAAAATTACTTAGTAAAATGAACTAATCGTAAACAGAAACTCGACGAAAAGATACACTTACATTTGTTAGGAGCTGGTAACTGAATATTGACTGCTTGAAGCGAAGAAAGTAACAAACTGCCGAAAGCGAAACTACAAGAACTACTCACAAGCGAAAATGACTGATCGAAAACCCTAGAAATGACTAAATTAAGCCTTAAATACCTCTAAGAGAACGAATAAATTAAGCACTAAGTTCCTAATTAAAAAGACTGACAACTGCATTCCTAAGAGAGGAATGCAACCCCGCTAATGAGCAGGCGTTTGGATCTAACACCGGCCCCTAAGTGTGAGACAGCTTAAGTCGAGTCACTTACATGAAACAGATCTAAACAGAAACTACGCGTGCCAGTCCATAGGAGCGTTAAGTACAGTTTTGCATTATACTAAGTGCACACTAAGAAACTTATCGCCGGCGGAAAATATTGAACTAGAAATTTAAAACAACGTTTTTCAATCTGGAAATCGAGTCTTAAAGTCAAACAACGTTCAAAATTGGCATCTTGGATCACTTCATTCTTCTCCTTCAACCAGAAGGCAGAGTTTATCAATAGGTCTTTCAAAAACACCTGATTTCATGCTCACTTTCGCACGGCGAACAAATCCTCTCTTGTCAGGGAACACCTCAACGATTTTCCCTAAAGGCCACGAATTACGGTGTGAACTTTCAGTTGCGACTAAGACGATGTCTCCAACTGCCAGATTTCTCCTTGGACGAACCCATTTTTGACGAATCTGTAAAAGGGGAAGAAATTCCTTGCACCATCTTCTCCAAAACACATCCGCGAGATACTGCACTTGCCTCCAACGGCGTCTTGAAAGTAGATCTTTGTGCTGGAATAGACCAGGAGGCAAGGGGGCCTCAGATTTTAGTAAAAGCAAATGATTAGGAGTCAAGGCCTCCAAGTCGCAGGGGTCGCTGGATACGGCCGAAATGGGTCGACTGTTAAGGATGCTCTCGACCTCGCACATTAGCGTGGGTAGACTTTCATCATCGGTTATTTGTTCCCTAAGTAAGGACCGAAGAATCTTCCTGATGGTTCGTATGCATCTTTCCCAGATACCTCCAAAATGGGAACCGTAAGGGGGGCTGAAGGTCCACTTGATATTTTTCTGCAAAAGAGAATTGTGGATTTTCTCTTGGTTCCACTCTGAAATAGCATCGCGGAGCTCTCGCTCACCACTTGTGAAATTGGTGCCATTGTCTGAATAGATTTCCTTTACTTGACCTCTTCTCGCAATAAATCTTCGAAGAGCCAACAGAAAGGAGTCTGTGTCGAGGCTGAAAGCAACTTCTATATGCACAGCGCGGATAGCTAAGCAGGTGAAAATTGCACCGTATCTCTTAACGAGACTACGACCACGACGGACTTGGAACGGACCAAAGAAATCTAAGCCAACTGACGTGAACGGTGGTCTATCAGGTCGAACGCGATCTTCTGGCAAGTCAGCCATTTTCTGTTGACAAAGAGATGCTTGTGAACGTCGGCATATGACGCACTTTGCGAGAACACTCTTTACGGCTGAACTTCCCTGAGTTATCCAAAATCTTTCGCGGATGAGGGACAAAACATGCTCTCTTCCAGAATGGCCACACGCCTTGTGATAATGATCGATAATTAATCTGCTCACGCGATCATCTTTCGGGAGAATAATCTGATTCTTTGACTCTGAAGACAACGTAGAGTTGCGAAGTCTACCACCCACGCGCAACAGACCATTCACAAAGATTGGGTCGAGCTTGTAAAGGCGACTACTCTTCTTAACCTGCTTCTTAGGATTTGCCGTTTCCTCCGGGAAGGATTGCCGTTGGACGTGCTTTAGAATTTCTCCCTCTGCCCGTTGGATTTCTTCAAGGGTGATAAGCATAAGACTGCCATTTCGTGGTTTGTCTCCTTTACTCGCCTTGAGGAGATTATTTCTGTAACGGAAAAGCCAGGCAATGACTTTCACCAGGAGAGACCATGAGGAACATCTGCTAGCGTACTGCAATAATGGACTTTTAGGGGTGCTCAGAGAAGACACGCCGGCTCGAACTTCTCTTTTCACTTCAGGATCATTAGTTGCAATCTCGCCAAATAGTTTATCTTGCGCTGGCCACATGCTGTCATGCTTCCAAAGGAATGCCGGCCCCGTTAACCAACGACTTTGACGAAGGAAAATATCTGCCGTCAAACCACGCGAGGCGTCATCAGCAGGGTTATTATCGCCATTGACATGAAACCACTGATTAGGCTGGGACCCGTCACGAATAATTGCCACTCTATTGGCAACAAAGGTGTGGTACCGGTTTGTTTCATTCTTGACGTAGCGCAGAACTGCGGTACTGTCCGTCCAGAAGACCGACCTTGCATTGACTGAGATCTCCAACTCTCTCTTCAATAATCTGTCTTGCTTAACAGCTGTTACCGCCGCAGACAATTCCAGACGAGGGATCGTTATCATCTTCAACGGAGCGACACGTGACTTCGCGCAGAGAAAAGAGCAATGGACTTCATTGTGGGCATTGACAAGACGAAGATAACTAACTGACCCATAACCGATTTCAGATGCATCAGCAAAATGATGTAGCTGACTGGACGTAATGACACCAAAACCATCTGGCTTCAGGCAGCGTTCGACAGAGAATTTAGACAATTTGGGTAAATCTGCCAACCATCGTTCCCAAGAAACCTCGTACTTTGAGGGGATCGCATCATCCCATCCTAGCTTCTCCCGGCATAAATCTTGAAGCAAGCGTTTGGCTGGCAACACGAACGGTGCAGCGAGACCAAGAGGATCATAAACTGAACTCACAACCGAAAGGATACCTCTTCGTGTGGGTGGGCTATGTTTCAGGTCTATCTTGAACCCAAAAGTATCCGTTTCTATGCACCATCGAACTCCAAGGGCTCTTTCGAATGGTAGATTTTCTTTACTAAGGTCCAAGTTCTTTACTTCTTTGGCGCGCTCGGCTTCAGGGATGGCATCAAGGACTCTGCGACTATTACTAACCCATTTGGTCAGATGAAATCCACCTCTTGACAGCAAACATTTCAAATCACTTGCATGTTGTAAAGCGTCTCCAGTTGATGGTAAAGATTTCAGGCAATCGTCTACATAAAAGTTCTTGTAAACCGAGCTTACAACTTCCCTTGGAAAGTGGTCGCTGTTGTCCTCTGCCGTCTTTCGCAGGGCAAAGTTAGAACATGCTGGAGATGAAGCTGCCCCAAACAAATGCACAACCATCTGATACTCTTCGAGATTTTCGTCCAGCTTACCCTCAGGCCACCACAGGAAACGGAGAAAGGTTCGGTCTTCTTCGGCTACTCTAACCTGGTAAAACATCGCTTCTATATCCGCCATGATTGCTATCCTTTCTTGGCGAAACCTCATCAATACACCGAACAAAGTGTTCGTTAAGTCTGGACCCTTGAGCAACAGATCATTGAGCGACTTTCCTCGAAACTTCGCAGAACAGTCGAAAACGACTCGTATTTTACCAGGCTTGCGAGGATGGTAGATGCCGTGGTGCGGGATATACCATTTTACACAGTTTAACGCTTGCGTGCGCACAGGAACCTCACGGGCGTAGCCCTTCTCTAGAATCCCAGCCATAAAGACCTTGTAGTCAGCATACAGGTTCTTGTTACCATGGAGCTTCCGCTTCAGCCATAGCGCTCGCTGCTCAGCTTGTACCCGATTGTTTGGCACCGCGACTTCACGATCTCTGAATGGCAAAGCCATTTCGTAATGACCTTCTTTCAGAACTGCCGTACTATTTAGCACCTTTAAGAAACGCAGCTCCTCTTGGGACATCTCAGGTTTATCATCTGCACTGGATTCGGGGAAATCACCATTGTAGTAGTCCTTCAGCATCTGGTTGAGATCGTTGTCAGCCTTAGAAAAGAAACTGGATATGCGTGAGCGGTGGCTACGACACCCTATGGGACCATTCACAACCCAACCTACAATTGTACGGGACGCGTAAGGGCCGCCATCTTGACAATGCCTCACTTCTAGAGGATCGAGGATCTGCGGGACGTCACTGGCTATTAGGAGACCGACTTCTGCTTCTACATCCGGCAAATACACTCCACTCAAATGTGGCCATTTGTCAACATCAACCTGGTTTGGGATATCCTCCTTTGATACGGGAATCTCGGGTCTTGTGTACAAGGGAGGCAATTTGACAAACACGTTCTCCTCCAGGTCGGAAATAGCCAGATCTTGCAGAACGAAACTGTCAATGAGGCTGTTCTTTCTGTCCAACGTTGTTAAAGAAATCAAAGTTCTTTGGCCATTTACTCCTAACTGTCTCATTAGGGCTTCAGTACAAAACGTGGAAGAACTGCCGCTATCCAAGAAGGCGTAAGTGATTACAGGTGTCCCATTTCCTTTAGGCCATACTTTAACTGGAACAATGGCCATAGCTGTCCTCGAGGTGTCTGTCCCAACAAAGGGACTAATTCTTCCGCCTGTATTGACCATAGCACTTTGAACACGCAGAACCTCCTCGCGAGACGAAGAACTTGCTGTGGCATTGTTAGCTTCTGGGCAACGTGCAACAGAATTCGTGTGGAGAACTGTTGGATGTTTTCTTGTGCAATTGACAATTGCACACGTTTTCCGCTTCGGACAATTCCTTGCTATGTGCTCAGTGGACAAACAACCGAAGCAAAGACGCTTAGACTTCATAAACTCGATTCGTTCCCCGTAGGGGCGACTCCTAAGAGATTTGCAGCTCTCTAGGGCGTGATGATCGTTGCAATAAAGGCAAGAGACTTCTTCTACTGGAGGTAAGTCTGAACTTGGCAATTCCCTGGTGGTAGGTGAGGTCAGGCAATTGTTAACATGCGAAGCAAAACTACGTCTTTCTTTCGTTTTTTCGTGGGATCCTTTATTCAAGAGACCTCGACGTGTATCAGGTCTAGGCCTAGAGTCTTCGACAATCTTCCCGAAGAGAGGGTTGGTGGCTACGCGAGCTTCATGGTCGACAAACTCAGCGAGGTCATTAAACCGGATAGCCCTTCCTTGATCCTCCATGATTTCATCTACCAAGCGCCGCCATCTTACTCTTAAACTGAACGGCAACTTCAGAGATAACTTCTTAATGGTTTCGGGTTGTTCAAGCTTGGTTAGGTACCTACTACTCTCCATGGCATTCTTGCACCTCATAAGGAAAATGGCAAATCGATTTAGGGCTTGGCCATCCTCTACTTTCACATCGGGCCAATTCAATGCCTTGGTTTCATATGCAGCTACAACGTGGTAATTATCACCAAACTTCTTCCTGATCAGTCGTTGAGCTTCTTGATAACCATTTTCAGGTGGGAGATAATGGCACGATCGCACGAGCTCTCTCACATCTCCACTAGTAAACTGTTCAAGGTAATAGAGCCTTTCGCTACTGCTTGACGTCTTGGACTCGATTATACTCTCAAACGCTCTTACAAAGGGTTCATATTCCATAGGGTCTCCGTTGAAGATAGGGACACGAGGCTGAGGGAGAGAACTTTTCTTCTGTTGTATTGCAAGCATCTCCACAATTTTATTCTGTTGCTGTTGAAGAGCGTTCTGTTGCTGATGGAGTCCTAACATTTCGTGAAAAGCCCTTTCGCTTGGCGAAGAAAGCACTTCTGAGGACTCTGAAACAGCCCTTTCGTTGTTAATAGGCAAGGGGGGATGGTGCCACTCTGCTGCTTCTGGGTTAGGGTTAGAGCGATGCTTTTCTTCCGGAAAATGCGGGTTTTCTTTACGTGGCTTCGATTCTAAATTTATGGGGTCAGGAGCAACCAAGCGTGGTTTAGGAGCGGTCTCCTTACGTTCCAAAGGACACGGATGATCGACAGCTTCTACAATGGATGTTAATGCTTGTTCACGGGCCTGGGATTTAGCCAACTTCGTTTCTAGAGTTAAGCGTTCTTCTTCCAGTTGAAGGTGAAACTTCTGTTTCTCTAGTAGCTGTCTCTTCTGAAGAACCGCCTCTTCCGCTTTTAACTCTGCTACACGTGCAGCTTCTTTAGCTCTGGCCACGGACAATGAAGATACATTACTTCCACGCGAACCACTGCGAGAAGAACGATGAGATTTTCTACTAGAAAGTCTGGAGGCTGAGGTTCTCGACACGATCTGACTTGCAGAGTCTTCTGGTTGCAACTGAGAGTCTAAACGCGCCACTTCCTCAGTTCTTTTAATCCAACCTTGAACTTCGTGGATAAAGTCATCCTTTCGAACAGACTCACGTTCGAAAGATTCATGGCACCTCAAAATGCTCGACTCGTCAGACAGGTACGACATATATACAACATGAGCTTGCTGGAAAGCAGCGAATGCAGCGACAAACTCTGACATTTTCTCTTTAACGCGAGAGGCGTTCCCTTCGCGGGACAGCAACACTTGAATTTCATTCCTTTTAATTGTAACTACCGAGAGATATCCAGATCTGGAATTCTTCAGCCGCCGAAGGTCTTCGAGTGAAATAACTTGATCTAGTGCCGCGCTAGCAGTACCAAAGACGACATCACCACCACCGGGACCATCTTCTTTCGCCGCCATCAAATCTCGGCAAACTCAGGACAAATTCTTAACGATGTGATCTTCTTACAACTACAAGACTCCAGCGATAAAATTCAAACACGCTTTATTCTTCATTCAACTGAACTCAACCCATGCGGTGAAAGCGAAAAGCGGTTAAGACTAGAAAACAAACAAATACAAAAATTACTTAGTAAAATGAACTAATCGTAAACAGAAACTCGACGAAAAGATACACTTACATTTGTTAGGAGCTGGTAACTGAATATTGACTGCTTGAAGCGAAGAAAGTAACAAACTGCCGAAAGCGAAACTACAAGAACTACTCACAAGCGAAAATGACTGATCGAAAACCCTAGAAATGACTAAATTAAGCCTTAAATACCTCTAAGAGAACGAATAAATTAAGCACTAAGTTCCTAATTAAAAAGACTGACAACTGCATTCCTAAGAGAGGAATGCAACCCCGCTAATGAGCAGGCGTTTGCATCTAACACCTACTAATAAAGGTATTTTTGCCCCTGTTTGTGATTATGTAGGAAACGTAGATCTTAACAAGTGTTATTGAAATCCAAAAAGAAAATTGAGGGTAACCACGCATTTTTCAAAGATAATTCATGAATAATACATGTAAAAAAAACTTTAAAATACAAAGCAATGTATGGCGTTCTTTCTCAAATTGAAGCTTAATTATCTCTCAGAAATGCATGGCTTCCCCCAGTTTTCTTTTTGGATACCAAGAGTACTTACTAAAATCCTCATTCTCCGGATAGTCTTAAGCCGCGCAAAAATATCACTGTATTAGTAAGCATCGGCGATAGGAAACCCGAGTATCTCGAAGTGCGCAGAACGTATGCGCAATAACAATAGTAGGCACAGTCCTTAACTCGGTGATTGGTTCAAAGTTCTCGCTCCACTTTGTTAACCAATCAGAAGTCAAACCAAAACCAATAGTAACTCGCGCGTGCAAATTTTCCCGCGCTTTGTGTCGGCCACGTGTAATTACTTTGAGTTTTGATTGGTCTACTGGATTGTCTCCGTCCTTTGTGATTGGTCAAAGTAATAACTTTGGTTTTGGTTTTACGACACTCGATTGAAGCTCGCTCTAAGCAGTTAAAGGAAGTGTTATTATATTATTCTCCAAAACTATGCCTGTATAACAAAACATTTTTCATTTACAGTGACTGGCAATGAATTTTGCGAGCTTTTGAAAATATTCTTAAGGTGGCTGGAACCAGTTTCACTACTTTTAAGGACCTTTTAATTAGAAGGGTTGTCACTACAAAACTGTATCACGTAAAAGAAATGTTATGGTACCATATCAAACACCAATTATTACTTAACAAAATGCGCTCACTATTTTGATGTAATAGGTTACCATGGCAACATAAAAGCTCTTCAAAAACACCCTATATTTCGTCTTTACTTGCTTATATCTTAATAATGAACTCGGTGACCCCCATTTTTTATTGTAGAATAGTAATTAGCATCTTGAGATAGAACTATCAGCAAAGTTTAAAAAAATTCTTGGGAGCCAATTCAGAGCTACCTTAATTTTTCGAAAATTTAAGGTAGCTCTGAATTGGCTCCCAAGAATTTTTTTTAACTTTGCAGATAGTCCTATCTCAAATTGCTAATTACTATTTTACAATAAAAAATGGGGGTCACCGAGTTCATTATTAAGATATAAGCAAGTAAAGACGAAATATAGGGTGTTTTTGGAGAGCTTTCATGTTGCCATGGTAACCTATTACGTCAAAATTGTGAGCGTATTTTGTTAAGCAATAATTGGTGTTTCATATGGTACCATAACATTGCTGTTACGTGATACAGTATAGTAGTTATAACCCATCTAATAAGAAGGTCTCTAAAAGTGGTGAAACTGGTTCCAGCGACCTTAAATAGGAGATTGCCTGCTGGTCTCGTGAGATTTGAATGTTCTTCATTGCATTGGCTAAAGTAAAATTTACAAAACCGAAGACTGAAAATGACCCTTTCCGGATGCAGTCAATTACACTGATATCCTCACAGGGATCACCCTTTATGCCTAGCCTACGAACGCAGACGTATTTCCGGAGGTCGTTAGCGCCGGAAATACGTCTGCCTTCGCAGGCTACCTTTAAGCCCTGATCAGTTTTGTAATTTACTTCATGTGAGAAAATTCCTTGTGTCGTTGCCACTCCACTCTTCAAAATCCAGGTTTACCTCGTTGCTACTTTAAGCAGGAGCCTTCCGAACGCAAGCTTGTTTACTAGTGTAAACAGACTGTGATTATCGCTACAAAAAGTATTTTAGTGCTTACATCGACCCATCCCGCGTAAACGCCTCCAGGCGTCTTGTTCCAAAACGAAAAAACGGTTTAATTTAGTGGATGACCCAAAACATAACAGAGGCAATAGAAAGTCATCTTGGATATAAGTTTCCTTCATTTAAGGCAACACAAAGAATTTTTCTCTTGAAGTCGCTTTAGAAACTGAGAGGCCTCGACGCCAAATTGGACTGCTTGATGAAACGCTGCCAGCGAAGGACTACGCCCTAACGGATCCAAGTGACCTTGATTCCTTCCGTTCGACCTCAGTAGCTTTTTTGAGAACGGCTTTTACGTACGTGAGGTGGGAACTTCGATCAAATTCACGGAGACCCACAGTAATAAAAAATAGCAAGCGATACTGTCGTTTAGTATATTTTAATACTGAAATTCTTTGCCTCACAAAACTTTTGCCTGATGGAATCAGTTTTACTACAAAATGTTTCTTTTAAATATATCTTATAGGAATTATTACTACTAATTATTACTAATAATGAATAATTATTACTGCTTATTATTACTATTATTACTTGCTAACAGGTCGGAAATTAATTAATATCAAATGAATCTCTTTAATATTTGGAAAAACGTAAATTTCAGCTTAACGTTACCTCGCTTTTCGTCGTTTGCCACAAATGCAATACTAAATTTCATTTTTGCAAGAACGTAAAACAGGGGCTTAATCGTTGCTAGAGAGTCAGTCAACTTTGGCAAAATGAATACGCTTATTTTTGTGCTTTCAACCAATCTCAAGAGACACAGATAACAATGATCTAATGTACAAGAAGCTAACGAGAGATCTTTAATTTGTTTTCGTCCACCAACATGGCGGCGATGACGTAGCGTGAAAACCAGCTCAAGTAACTAAATTGATCTAAACTTCGTTGACGTGGTCATCATAAAGACAATATATAAAATGATACTTAAAGAAAGCCTTCAGTCTAACAAAAAGATCACCGTTGAGTAGTGGACGAAACGTTAACAGTGAATTATGTTCGTTTTTTTTTTCAATTTTCAAAGACAGCGCTTCCACCAGAAATATAAATTTCAGAATCATTTATTTTCACTATCAAATTTTTCAGGCGCCACAATCTTAAACAACCCTGAAGTGTTATGTTTGATCTATCATGATTATTATTACGAAAAAGCGTTTTGTGTTATAACGAAGGAATGGAGGTTCCTTAATGAGGCTTGTGCCTTTCGCGAGGAAGTCATTTATGAGAGGAAATCATTTTTAAAAGTCTGTTCATGGCACTTGAAGTAATAGCTTCAATTTGGGCGCTGCACGTCACTTCTCTTTTATGTACCAGTCTCTTTAATTTCAGAAATTTTGACGGATCAAAAAGAAAGCAAGTAGGCCAATAACTGCAACAAGTGATGTTGAGGTCTGTGCGCTATCCGATCCTGTGGGAAAAGAAAATGAGTATTTTCAGTTTTCTTGTCATTTGGGCTTACACTTATGACTACTTACTGAATTGAGACAGTCTTCGGAATGCATTTCAGTGTAATAGCTAGTACGTTTCCTCATGAAAACTACCAGAAACCTTTCACTAGCTCGCTAGTTTGAGCACTCTGGCATGGCTTAGATGTACCACATGTGTGGGACATTTGGGGTGGCTTTATAAGCTTAACCTCCATCCCAGACATCAGCACTGCACTGATGAGGCCCAGAAGGCCGAAACAGTACTGTCTGCAGTTAGATATAGCTCTTTGGCATTACAAAGCTTTTGCTTTCATGTCCAAATTGAGCACTCTACTGGGATGAGTCATTGCCGCTAGCAATTGCGCATGCTCACTAGCTCGCTAGTTTGAGCACTCTGGCATGGCTTAGATGTACCACATGTGTGGGACATTTGGGGTGGCTTTATAAGCTTAACCTCCATCCCAGACATCAGCACTGCACTGATGAGGCCCAGAAGGCCGAAACAGTACTGTCTGCAGTTATATAATATATATATATATGAAATTGTTATGGAAAACGAGGACGGACAACTCCGAGCGAAGGAAAATATATACAGAAAAAATTCTAAAAATGATAAAAAATTTAATAAAAAACGTTTCGGTCTGTGACCTTCATCAGTTGCAGTGCCTTTGAAACAGGATTTCTTCAAATTACGGGAATTAAGTTTTCTGGAAATACTACCAATCACCGGATCCCATTCACCAATGCGGGTAACCTACGTGTAACCGTACCCTACCCCCCGAAGGAAAAAATGGGAGGGGGGGGGGGGTAGGGTACGGCTACACGTAGGCTACAATGCGGGTGGCTTATTCTCCGTGTATATCTTTAGTCACCCGTGCAAATGAAAATAGCCTTCAGTAACAAGTCAATACGTTTCCCTCGGAAATTTATCCTCCGCCGATTTAGAATACGACTGCCGATGGTTGACCAACTGAAGGGATTGATCGGGGGCCGTACGATCGGGAGCAGATCGGGGGTACGAGCCCCAGCCGGACTAACACTCAGGGTCTTAAAATAACTGGGGAAAAAATGCTGCCTCTGTGAACTTAATCTGGAAACGATTAGACTTTCGAGTCTTTTCGTACATGGACCATAAACGCAGGTCTGGTTTTGCTACCTTCTGCGGAACTTTAAAAAGAGCCACACTCTTCGGAGAGAGTTGCAATGGGTAATGGGTTCCCTGAGCTGTGATCCGCCCAGATCTTTCTTAGAGGGGTGACCGGCTTGGCGTAATATCTCAAAAGGTTTACAGTGTGTGAAGCCAAAAAGAAAGGGACAGACTTAGCCAGTCAATTTGAGTTTGCCCAGTGCTGGAACATACGGTTGCAGAAGTAGCCGGAACGACTGTAAGAAAAAGGACAAGTTGAAACGTACCGCTTACTGACATGACATTCAATGTAAACTTGTGGCAACGACGTTCCTCGATAACTGCAGAGCAGTTTGAAGGCAAACAGCAGTAGTAGTTTCCACTGTCAGTTTTTTTCACGTCTGTAATGGACATCACGGAGGGACCAGAGGATTCTTTGAGAGAAATCTTGTAGCGATTGTCTGGTACACGAAAATCTACAATAATCCCAACAAGACAAGAATTAACGTTCAGCGAATATGGAATTTTCAACCACGGATATCGTTACTCTGGTATTCTGATTGGCCTACTCATGATAAATCTCGGTTATCAACCCATATAATGTCTGAAAATTTCCTAGTATCTAATCGTTTTGAGCAATTCAACAATTCATCAAAATTATTACTTCATTCAGGTGCTTCTTGAATATTCATCGCTCGTTCAAAGGATATTTGTGAAATATGTACTTAATTGTCCAATGACCACTCCCTTCAATCGCTTTTAAGGACAATTGAAACAAATTATGGAAACAAACATAACAAATCTTTAAGCAGACCACGTGTCTATTTTACAAGTCTAGTAGAAACGAAAAACGGTGACTGCTGTTAAGCGTTCAGGATTCCTGGCCTCGGAATAACTTCAGCTGTAGTGTTGGGAGCGGACTTGAAGAGTAAGACCGGAACCATAACCACTCGGCTATTATATTCTGTTGCTTATCGTAAACTCTGCAACCTCCTCCTATTCTTTCTTTCTTTCGGCCTTTTTAGTAAGGGCGCAAATAATGGGCGCGAAAACCCGAAACTTAACTGAAAGCATCATGACTGAGGACAGTTCTGAGAATGCGAAGCTTTTGATTTCCCCATTTCGGGTCACATAGTTTTCAAGTGTAGATCAGCAACGAAATTACACTGAAAAATAATTTTTCAATGTTTATCATTAGAAACTGTGATCAATTCAGCACCAGCAAGTGCACAGACAGTACGTGTGTCGAAACTGAAATGTAGAAGAATTCATCGCGACGCTCAACTTGGTTGTGGGGTTGTAAGATTTTATGCTTTTTTTTTTTTTTGTTCTTTTTCTTTTACCTATAAACGAGCCCAACCACCAATTCCCTAAATAGTGATGTTTCTGAAATCACTTACTGACACAGCCATTGATTGTATTGTCGACCTTCCTCTTAACTTTCCATTCCACGCTCAAATCGACTCCTCGTGCACTGCACTGCAATTCTACATCTTGTCCTGGTTTAGCCTCCAAATGTTCTTCATATTTTTCAAGCCATGGAGCAACTGGAACAATAACAGTAGCAGTAACAGTGTGACTTTGATTCCAGCACGAATTTGTTAAAATTCTTCAGAAATACGGGCGCTAGTTCGAAAGTGAATGATTGATCTTTGCAGAACGATTAACCTGTCCTTTCCTTCTTTAAGTTCTCTGTTGTTTGTGTTTCTGTTTTTGTTGAGCCTCCAGCTCTTGGCTGAGCTAGCTGTTATACTCAATTGCGGTCTCATTCACATAGAAGCCCTTCAAGCTAATCCTGCCGACCACATGGTGCTGGAAAGGTCAGACCACAACACCGGCAACTCTGTCCCCCTACTCTTTTCTAATAGTGTATGGGATCTTTAACGTTCCACAGACGTTAGTAGGGAGCTTACGAAACGAGGACGACGACGGCTACGAGGACTTCATTTAAAAATATAAGTTCGCCTTATTCATATCACTACGAAACTATTTCATGTCGTTTCGCGTTAAAAATGTGTAGTAACTCGGTTGGAAGCGTAGAGAGAGAACTGAAAATTCATCGTCACGTGCTAACGTCCTCCACAGAACCTTGAATTTGGTCATTTCACGTCGTCGTTTAGGAGATGACGGCAACGAAATGTACCAAAATGTAAAACGCACGTGCAGAGCGTGCAGAGCCATTGTTTTTGCTCACTAAACCTATTCAGTTTGTAGCGTCGTCGTTTCGTACGCTCCCTATTGAACAAGGCTGTGAGACGGGATCTCCGGCTTATCGTCCTCAGCACTTTCTCCTCAGTTATTTAAAGACCCTGAGCGTTGGTCCGGTCGGAGTTGAACTCACGATCTCCCGCGTGGCAGTCCGGTGCTCAACCAACAGAGCCATCGGTGAGCGGTTTAATACACGCTGCGAATACACGCAAACTGAGCTCACTTGTGAATCGTTGTCTTCTCTTGCAAACGAGTTAAAATCCCTGCTCTTAGAATAACCAGATCACTATTAACAAATAAACAATGTTTGAAGATAAAACATTTTCCAATATGGCAGCTAACTGCCGTTCGTTTTCGGATTAAAAACTAAATGTATCAGAGGCTCCTGTGGCTAATTTTAAACATTTGGAATGAACTAGAAAAGTATTACGCCATTTCGGGAGTTCATGTCTGTCTCCTCTTCAAAGCGAGTCTAAGTGCGAAGTTTTTGTGATGGTAATTAGTTCTACTTTAAATACGAAGGAAAAGTAATCGTTTTCTTAGGAAAACTTCACACTGAGACTCGCTTTGAAGAGGAGGCAGACATGAACACGGAAACGGCTTATTCGCGAATGGGTTAAGCGTCAACATTTATTTATTACAAAACGTTAATTGTTTAAATATTACGTTGCTTGCGTCCGCAAAGTTTCCCTTTTACTTCGGCGAGTGCTTACCCAGGACGTTGGTATCTGCTGTGACATTGTATTCTATGAGTCCCCGGACGAGTATCCCTAACACGCATGTGTAGGTCCCTACATCTTCAAGGCCCGGATTCTTAATATTAAGTGGAAGGAGGTCATCAGCTCTAGGATTGTCGTCATCGCCCACTAGATCGACATCTTTGAACCACGAAAACCTCGTCAGAGATGGCGATCGGCTTCTACTATCAGTTATTATTCTGCACCTGATATTGGCCTCGTGGCCGTGCTGCAAGACGCTTTCTTTAGGGACTGCCAACTTGGGGATCTCACTTCCTAAAAATGAATTCCAAAAATTATAGGTTCTTTCCATTTAACAATTAGTTCGTTAACTTGTGAGTAAAAACCACTTACCCTTTCCAGCTTTAATTAATATTAATAATAATAAAAATTAAAAAGCTTGCCTCCCCATACAAGCCCTATGCTATGAGTCAACCTTTGCCCGTATCTTTCTATTTTTAGAACCAACCCTTCAGCAGGAGATTCACATTTTCATCAGTTTACATCAATTCGAACAATTTGTGTACATTGTTTTTGTTATTTTTGTCTTCGTTAGACAATGACTTTATTCTGATTGGCCATTTTAAACAGTGCGTGCAGTGCCGAACAGCTCGTGGCGTTCTAAAAATAGAAAGATACGGGCAAAGGTTGACTCAAGGATATAGTGCATATGGAGGCTCCTTCTCATGGGCTCCTGACATTTTCTTGCAAAACTCGCGGTTTTCCCCAACTGTGTGTTTGTGGACGGGGTGCAGTGTCATGAAGTGTCAAGTGTTCCAACGATTAATAACCGGGGTTGTAGCTGAGAGCAAGTGTTATACCTTTTTAGAAGACCGTGAATCAAGCAAAATCAAATGTTGCTATCTGATGAGACTGGAAAACCGGAGAGACCGGACGGAGATTTGAAAAAAAGCACCTCTCAGAGCAGAGTAGAGAACCAACAAACTCAACCCACATCAATTTCGACCACAGAGCTCTTCTCCTTTGCGCATGACTAAGGGAGAGAAGAGCTCTGGGAAACCCTGAAACAAAGTGTCTTCTCATTAGCTTTCGCGAAGAACAATCAAAAGCGTCTCTAATTGGTGCATTCATGATAGCACGAGGAGTCAGCACTGGCGCTGTTAGGTTCAAATAGCCGATTTTTGGCTATAAGAACCCTACGGCGCATGTTCTTCTACAGAGACTTTCCCAGAGCCTCGGGTCATGCGCAGACACAAGATTCGAGGTTCTAGTGACGAAAACGAACCCACGTTTGACGTCGTGTCTAGGAATCGAACCCAGGCCACATAAGCGGGAAGGGAGTGTTCGGACAACAGCGCCAACCTTGCTTCCGTTAATTTTAGCTGCGATATATCCTCTCGAAGATTTGAAACATTGTTTAAACCATTTGCAATTTACATTTGCCTGATGATTTTGTTTTAGCCGCGTGAAAATATTTATTGTTATCGTGCACATGTTATATCGCATTGCATTACACTGAGTTGCATTACATCGCACGAAACGTCACGACACGTCCTGAAATGGGGGTGGCATGACAAGATGATTACCAGGCCTTTCTGTGCACTGGGAAGTCTGATATGTTCGAGATCCCACTTTGGTGTCTACTTCGGTAATAGTTTTTTTTTTATTGTATTGTGTTTATTTTATTTTGTTCGACAAAATTTATTACACAACGTTTTGATAAAAGAAAGATACACCATGATTTCAGTTAAGGTCGTTCCATCGTAGTAAACTTTACTTTCGTTCTGCTGTTGTTGCTATCTCGGCAACCCAGATGTTCTCGATAAAAATTGTTTGCCATATAAGAAAGACTCCATTTATTCAGGCAAAAAAGGTCAAGTGTGATCTCGACCATTTTCTTATTTCCGGTTCAGAATTGAAAAAGGGAAGCAAATAAGAGAAGAGGAGGGATTGATTGACAGATTCATAACGTAATACTTCCTTTTCCTTTCCCCAGTTAGTATACTTCCGGTTCGGCAAGTTGCAGGCTGCTTATTTGCACTTAAACTCTCTTTGTGAAAGACTTCATCAAAAATGAAAGTAACTATTTGAGAGGGGATCCAGTTGGTCTTACTTCTGAGGACGTCGATGGTGAAGCCGTGCTGCGAAGTCACCGTCGAATTTCCATGAGCTCCATAAGCTTTGCATTTGTATCTCCCCAAACGAGCCTTACTGTCATCTTCTGTTGTTACATTACGGATGTGAAGGGTGACAAAAAGCTTGGTTTCATTAGCTGCAAACAAAAAGCATTGCTTATGTTAAAAAGTTCCTGCACTCTTTGTAAAAGTGGGGGCGACCATAAAAAAGGAGTAATAATTCTGGCCTCACTTGTTTTGTATATGTAATTGTATGGGCCCAAGGGCAATAAAGAATTAATTTCACGTGTAGCGAGGTGGGCAATTTGCACCAAAATTTTTCGTACGAAGAACTCGCGCCAAAACTCTTCACACCTTCCTTAAGTTACAAGAGGTGGATGAAGAATGGCAAGAGACTGGCCCTAGCATGCACCACCCGCCGTCAGGCGCACAGGTAACCCACTACTAAGTTCACGGAATAATGAGAAAGAAATAATAATAAAAATAGTAGAAAATCCTAATGCTACTAGAAAAGAGTACGCGTGACCCCATATAACAACAAATCACCTTGTTACTTCTTAGACTAAAAATAAATAAAAACAAATGAGAAGATTTATGTCTCAGCAACATGTATCATAAGTATTTCGGGAAACCTAGAAAGAACAATTAAATCACATTATGTTTACAACGCTTTCATTTCTCTCAGGACACGATTGGCTAACGACCAAACGATTTTTTTCGTTCGACAAAGGAGAACGTAGTTCATAATCCTGGGGATCCTGTGGTTTCAAGGGTGACCTTTTTTGAGATTTTTCCGACGACCGTCTGCATTTTCTGCGTCATTTTGAATGACGTCATACGTCAGATGCGCAAAGACTATCTCGCACCTCGTGATTTTCGTAGTAGTCTGAGCAAGTCTGAGCATCTTGAAGCGGATGTCTAAAGACAACCTCGTGGTTTTCATAGTAGTCTTGATAAGTAGATCAGTTACTCGTCTGATACGAATCGGAAGTATTGTTGCAAAAGCGCAAATAGTGCTGATTACGTGTTGTATACGCAGCCAGCGTGTTACAACCGTGGGAACTAGACCTTTCCTCTAGTAGGATTTCAGATCACGTAAACGTCTAGTTTCTCAGTATTTACGTATGTATCGATATGTAAGTAAGGCAATGCGTGCCATCCAATCGCTTACCTAGAATGTAGTGCCTGACATTTGCAGACCGCAGACTAACCGTAACTCGCATAGTCTTCAAAGCAGGCGTATTTTTGTTTTGGTAAGAACTATTGGCCGACATCTTGGATAGCAAGACTAACAGAGGCCTGAGGCCAGTCAGAGAAAATTGCACTCAGTGAGAGGAGGACAGTATGAAATGGTAGTGGAAGAAAGGGAAGGGGAGAGAAATTCACGTCTCCGCATTTTCTCCCGCCCGTCGTCCCAATCCTCTACCGGCTGTGTACTTTCAAAATGGCGACCCATACGAGCTTTAGACCTTCAGAACAAGCGTCCGCCTGCCAAAAAACACCTGCTCTGCGGGCTTAACTCGCAGTAAAAGCTAGCCGTGTTAAAATGGGGCAGTCTGCGGTTGTCATACACCTCCTGAAATGCTGTTTCAAACGAGTGCGTAAACCTAATTGAGAGCTTAACCCTAATCATTAAGCTAAGCATTTAACCCTAAACACTAAAAATTATTGTTCGCATGCATAAATTCTTATTGTCTTTGATAGCATTGCAGACACTCATCCATCATAATAATCTTAAAATGATTGCCCTAGTTTACTTTCTACATACTCCATAAAATTAATTTCAGAAAGATATCCAAATATGTTAAAATGGGCAGTGTTCTAAAAAATTAAACCAGTTTCAAAAATTTAAACTGCTTTGAAAAAAAAAAGGAACTTTTCAAACCAAAAACAAAATTAAACCACAACAATTACACTACAGGTCTGCATTGAACTGCGAACCTTCATACGTTTATTGACTCTTAGTTTTAAACAATGTTACTCCGTCGATCGTGAAATCCTTTATGCTATTGTAAAGCCTGATGTATACGTAGCGTTACTATGCTCACTCAGTCTCCATCCCAGTTTCGCGAGTGTCACGTAGTCTCCAACTATTATGTTCCCTGAGCAGGAAAACGACATTTTTGACATAACCAAAACTGATCGATCGCCCTGAAGACTCACCCACAGGGTTGATCGAGAACTAGTAAAAAATTAGAATTGTTTTGTCTATCAGTTCGTACGTGGTTTGCGTTAGACTGTTTCAGTTGTCATCCCTTAGCTTGTGCAATGAATGCAATGATAGAAATCAATCTCTTTCGATGGGCAAATTTACCCTAACAAATTGTTTATTACCAAATTTCAAATTTCGACAGTGACGGCAGAGTGCTATATGCTTTCGTAAATTTATCCATCCAACGATTAGGGTCCAGTTAGGGTTTCAAATCACGGGAAATATTGAGTACTTTGAACCCCGAAAAAAAATCGGGATCATATCAAAAGAGATCGCGATCGGTACATATTTTAGTGAATAAGAACTTTACCGGGACTCGTCAATAACGGCAAAAAAGACCCGGTAACGATATCTTCACCAGCCAATACAGTATCTCCCTTAGATATTCGGTCAAATTCCTGGATGCTTGAGGTCATTTTATTTCTTTGCGTACATCGAAAGAAAAGAATCTACAAATATAGCTACTGTTGTTATTTTATCGCTCGCGTTTAAATTTGAGAAATTAAGTGAAAGAGAATGTTACAACTAGAACGAATGTTCCTGGATCGGCCCTAAATAACACGTTTGACTCAAACTCGAGAAAAGCATGAGATTTGGGGTCAAATGTTGTAAGGATTACAGGCTTGTATAAACTCGTTATTGATTTCTGCTATTTTCAGTGTTGTACGCTTAACACGGGAGGTAGAGTGGAGTCCCAGGATCTCTCCCCCAGAATTTATAAATGTTACAAAAATATTGTGAACAGTTGCAGTCACTATCCATTTCACTTGATCATTACCCCTAACGACCCCGGTAAGGGTTTTACTTGTTAACCGGCCTTCTCCATCCTCTCCCCAGTGTCATCTAATTTGCGAGAAAGCTTGCTTTTCTTACCTTCTGTTTTGTTTGTAAAGTAGATCCTTTCATTCTCCGTTATAACAATGGGAGAAGAATAACTGTCTATCCTCACAAATTCAATCTTCTGTGGGATCACTTGTCCGTCAGGATCAGAAGCTACACAGGTGATTTGCAAAGATTCGAACTCTATTGGATAACTATTCACTGGCGGAAATGGCGTCACTATCCCAAATTCAGCTGAAAAAACAAAAAAACAAAAAAACAAAAAAACAAAAACAAAAACAATAAATAAAAAGAAAAATAGGTAAGATCATGCATCCGTTGTATGTTTCCGCCAATTATATATACCTCTTAATTTCTGGAGAAGTACTGATGAACATGCTCTATCCATAGGTCAATGATTTGCATTTCACGGTATTAAATTTCCAAGGTTATCCGACTGTAGCTTTTTTCGAATTTAATCACGTGTCTCGTGCAAAGCTCACTAACGTTTGCATGACTGAAAGTAAGATGATGCATTAGATTTCTGAGGAATTTTAAAAACAAACATGCTTCTAGTAGTTGATAAGTTTAGAGGTCGCTAAAGCAACATTTGATCCCTCTACTAACGGGAAAATCTACATTGTAGTAATTTGAGGTAAAAAACCACCGCCTACACACTCCTTCGTAGCCTATCGACAAAAATAACAATTGAGCTGTCATCCAAGTCCAAAGGAACAAAAAGGGAGTCTCGTCAATAAATGGCACTGCGTGCAGAGATCTTGACAAAATGTATAGGCCTATTTAACCCATTGACTCCCAGGGGTTCCCCATTGACGAGTACCGTAAAATCGTGTGGCGTTAGACAGAGTCTAAAAGGATTAGGCCGGTTTGGACCGCAAAGGGTTAATGGGCACATAGTTTTCCAGTGAGTGAACCCATTGACTCCCAGGGGTTCCCAAGCAATAGCGGACTTTTTCTGTGTTTACATAGCCTCATCTAAACACGAGGGTTAGTTGGGCGAATTCGAGACAATTATGCAAACCCGAGACACACTAATGGGTTTGCATAACTGTCAATCTGCCAATCAAAACACGCGTCTGACAATACATAACCAAATCACAATTCGTGTAATGTCACAGCTGTGTTTACATATTCTCATATAAACACAGCTATTGCCCAACGAGAGTGCGCGTACTATCCTAATTATTTTATAAAAAGAAATGTATTTGCTTGTTTTTTCATAGTGGAAGAATATTAGCCAATTAGGGGCCTTGATTCACGATCTCGTGGTCTCAGTGGCTTAAAATGGAAGGAGTAAAGAACCGATTGCTTTCCCGGCAAATCAAATTCTCAATAGTGGCTGTAATCTACATGTAAGTACACGAGGCAAGTCGTGCCATATATATATTTTTGCATCAACTGGTCATTGTCCCCCTTGAGCTCAAATTACAAAAAAGAGCCGAGAATTTCATATTTCAATCGTCTGCACTTGAGGGTTTTACCGATCTGGCTCAGTCGTGAGTGCAGCGCATCATGATGAAAGTCGCGGATTCGAACAACCACGGGACCAACACGCAGGGTCATTAAATAACTTATCTTTGTAATTCCATCTGCAAATGGTTAGACTTTCGAGTCTTCACGGATAAGGACCGTCTCCGCACTGTTCGAGAAGAGTAGGAGATTTTGAGTGTTCATTGTGTAAAATTACAGTAGGTTTGCATCAGCTGAAAAGTACCCTGGGTGCCAGGGGTTTTATTTTTCTTTCGCGAGGAGCAGTTAAAACGGAGAGCCTAATACCACCATACCACGACGGCTTCGCGGTTCGAGAAAAACCCTCTGGTACCCAGGGTAGCTGAAAAGTTGCCAATAAACTAACCATCGTCAATAAATAAACAAAAAGAACAAAACGAACGGACGTATTGTCGGATTTATTTTGTCGCCAAGGGGTTCAAAGTTTAAGAGGCGCCCCTATTTTAGGCGTGACGTGTACACATAAATAGTATACTTTTACATGTCTTGCATGTCTTTCCTCGGGATTGCTTTGATCTCGAAACTGCCTTGAAGGGAAATATAACGTTTGGTAAAGAATAAAA
>NC_090884.1:487500-495000 GCF_036669925.1 Montipora capricornis | reverse complement strand
CACAGGCTTCTATCTTTGATTTGCAAGAGACCATATCCTCGAAAGATGAAGTTTTGAAGGATACCTATAGCTGAGAATCATCAGGCGTAAAAGTGATAGGATAAACCATTTGATCTTGCAATAGAGCAATAGAGCAATAGAGCATTGGTCGAGAACCGATCCCTGAGGGACACCATAGACTAAATTTTAAACATCAAGAAATACCATCATTGACTTAAACAAACTGGGTACGGTCAGATAAGTAGGAATAGATCAAGCCAAGTGCCATTTCACAAATGCCGAAACGAATTGACAATCTTGAACACAACAACCTATGATCGACAGTATCTAACGCCGATGAGAGATCCAACAACACCAGGATAACAGATCTTCTGTTATCAATTGAAAGAGAAATGTCGTTGTATACAATTTAAATTGATCAGTTTATCCATTTAAAAATGGGCCAATCACAAGGCAACGCAAATATATGCAGCCGACTTCAAGCGCGGGAAAATGTCTGCAAGCAAGCAAGTCACTTGCCTCTTTCTTAGTGATTGGCTCAGAATGTGGTGGGAGCGTAGATATGAAAAACTATGCAAAATCAATGGCAAGAGTGTTTTCGATGCATTTAAAAGCCGTTCATAGGAGCAAACAATGTGACGATTTTATGTTCGATTCAAAGGTTTTTGAAAAGTGGTCTCATGGAATATCAGAGTGAAACTCTTACCTCGCAGACCAGGCCTGCGATTAGTTAGGTCATTTCCGAGTTCATGTCTGTCTCCTCTTCAAGATCTGAATTGAATATCATCTCATTTTAAATTGTTCTGCTTTAATCACTTAGTGTCATATCGTGACCGAACACGTTTACAACGGAAATATGCGTAAAAGAATTACTTCATAGCGCTAAAAATAAAGATGAGAAATGACGCTGAACTAAGAGCGGGAATGAATAGGAACCTTAAAAAAGGACTGTTAAGTTACTCAAAAGAACGTCGTATTTGATTTTCTTGGGGGATGTCACACCCTACTGGAGCAAGAAATACATTCTTTGCCACAAACCACCAAGGGACACAATATCTTATTAAAAGATTGGATTCTATGCCAAAACGCAGAAATTGTGAAAACGTTTTATGAATTCCTATAAGGAAAATGTAAATAAGTAAGTCACAACACGCCGACAAAGCCTAAGTGTACAACCGCATTGTGAAGTGTAAGAACAATGGGCTGAAGATGCCATAATAATAATTCACCTTTATTTTCAAACGATCGCCGAGTGAAGCTCAATAGCGTAATCGTGGGGTCTTGCACAAATCAAATTAATACATATCAAATAATAGGTTGGGTTCTTGAGGGGAGGGGAAAACCGGAGTACCCGGAGAAAAACCTCTCGGTGCAGAGTAGAGAACCAACAAACTCAACCCACATTTCACACCGAGTCTGGGTATCGAACTCGGACCACATCTGTGGAGGCGAGAGTTCTCGCTGCTCTAAAAGCAGTGAGAACTCTCTTCTAATGTCATGTCCAGGCAAAATAAAAACCTCCTTTCAAGCCACAATCTCCAGTTTGCTGTCTCAAGGAAATCATGCCCTCGTTATTACTATTTTTCAACAATCATGGAAAATTACCGGCATTTTCTTGTAAGATAGAAATTATCATTGAAAGTCTCTAAAGCAATTGTAAACGTTCCTGTTTGGGGATTATTGCAACTTACTGATACATGAAGTAATCGTTTCGTCATCAATTTTCTTGGTAACCCTCCACTCCACTTCCAAAGGATAGCCTCTAGCTCTGCACTTCAGTTTGATATTTCTCCCCGCTATCCCGGCCTCCACGTTATTTCCACTTTCAAACCATGGCGCAACTAAAAATAAAACAAAATTCAGCTCAGTAATTTTCGAAAATAATAGACCTGTTGTGAATGAAGATTTAGCCAGCGAACGCAGACGTATTTCCGGCGGTCGTTGCGTTCGCAGGCTAGTGAAGATTTCGATTTGATCCGCGTCACAAAGATACTCGTCAGCGATGTCATTGTCAGCGGACTCCTCTTACAGATGAGAAAAGGAGTTTTCGCCACCCAACCCCATTTCAAAGTAATTTCCACTGAAAAGGTGTCCTTGGTGCTCCCTTCCCCAAGGGGATAAAAGCCACAAGCTGGCTAAGGACGTCTTTTCATCCTTCGCATCTATTTTTTGGTAGTTGCCTCATGGACTGCGTTAAGCTGTGCCACGTGGAAACCTCCTTCTCACGGATTGGGAACGGGGCTGGCCTCGTGTGAATCCATGTGGCTGGTCTCACTACGTTCTATACCCTTCTTTGCGATACCCACAAACTGAGTTTAACCTCAAACCTCAATCCAATGCTTACATTTGACAATGGTGCTATCCGACTCGTTAAGATCGAGGACTCTCCGGAGCTTCACAGCCAACATACAGGTGTAGTTGCCGGCGTTTCTGACCTGATCGGTAGTCACCTCAAGTGGCTTAAAGCCTAGTTTCGAAGACTTTTGATTGATTTGCATGCTGTATATCAACTTTCCGTCCTTAAACCATGCCATGTATCGCAGCTCAGCTTGGCTTCCTTTATGTGTAATGGAGCAAGAAATTGTGGCGCGCTCCCCGCGTCGAAGGACGGGAATTTTGGATGTCTCAATTCTTGGGATGTCTTTTCCTAATAACATAGAAGTAATTGCAAAGTTTGAGACATAAGAGTTTATGTTCAGTTAATTCGTCTTTAGAGTTACACTCTTTTGATCCTGCGCTCTGCATAAGCAGGGGTGAACCCAACAAGACGGGGCCGAAGTGATCATACCTTATGCACAGCACCTCTCGTTTAAACGATAAGTTACAGGAACTTAAATATGCAGTAAAAGATGGGACCGCGACCATCTTGGTCACCAGTTTTTTCTGCCCCTTCTGCTGTTTAAAATCCTTAAAGGAGAAAGGGAGTGGAATAAGAAGGGACAAATCTGTTAACCCATTCTCATTCTCGCACTCACATGTGCGATAAAAAGTCGAGTACCATCATGACAAAATGTGTGATAATAAAAGTGGCCTCGTGGTTGTGCAAACACTGTCTGATCCTCTATACCAACAGCATCTCTACTAACCCCATCTCTTTACTGACCGCTCGCCCAGTGTATTGTTCAGAACATCTGGTTTACCCGGCTTTAAAACAATAGACCCACCGCTAGTTAGTACTCGAACGCTTCTTAGACCATAAACCAAGAGAATGTGAGGTAAGAAAGTCAATCCTTCCGCCTTTTAGAATGCATGCATGCAGCGAAGGTTATTTTTAGCTGTCGTTCCCATGACCGCGTGGTCCGCTTTCACATTGAGGTAATTCCCTTGAAAATGACGCACTATCCAGATATTTGTCAAACTTGGCACAATTAATGTTTATACACAGTACATTGAAAATGCAATAAAAAGATGGGGTCACCGTGCTTGTATTCGCGCTGAATGCCCTTTAGTCTAAGTGTTTTTTTACTGCATTATGCGAGAAGCGTTCGAAACTTGATCAACCACAAAAAGTGTTCTCTTCATTAACAAAAACAACTAAATATTACTGAAAACTTGAGCCTACTTGCTTGTCCGAGCTATAATCTTACAGTAACATGCGATCAGGCCCATTTTTAGCTTCGCCCATATGTTCTCTTATGTCGTCGGTCGCTAAAATTGGGCCTGACCAAAATTCTCTTAAGAATTACGGACGGTGGGCCAAATTGTGGCCGACCAAACTCGTGATCTGATTGGCTGTTAAAAACGCCGGAAGTGAAAATGCCATCGTGATCGCGCGGAGCTCTCGCGAAGACCTCGAGACTAATACGCCATAAGTGTACGAAAAAATTTGCTGCCTTTTGTTCTTACAATGCTGTGGACGGTGGAACTTGATTTTATTTGTATAAATGGAGATATGCCATTTGAAACATCTCATAACTTGTCCAGAATAGGGTTTGAATCTCCGGAAAGAGTGAAATTAGCGATTCCGTTGTCGAGCTCTGTGGCCTTGTGGTTGAAAGTACTTTGGCACAAACTTCCCTGATGTTTTGAAAGCTAAATAGCTGGTTCTTTCAAATGGCAATGAAAGCCGATGCATATTGGTTTCCTGGATGAGACAAAGGACATATATATCAGCAGGAGGAGATGCTGATAAAATCGCAAGTTACACGAATGCATGTTTTGAACATCTGTGTATCGAGGATGCCTATATACCGAGCCAGGACTCGAGCCAGGATTCGAGCCAGGACTCTACAATATTTCACTTTCCCGCCATTTTCAACTCCTGCAAGTCACATGACTTATAAGAAGAGGCCGTGGTTGTAATCGTGGAAGGTAAGCTCGCTGTTGCTTCTCTATCTATTTTTGAGTTATTCCGTTACTTAAGTATGAAGGGTATAAAACAAATCATGTTGACATTGATGTTTATGTCTGCATCTTTTACTCTTGATTCTTGTCTGCAAGCCAGGGAATCATTAGTCAATAGTGTAGAAGGTATACGAAAGGGGCACCTTTTTAGTCAGAAATGGTATATTAATGGGTAAGGAGTTGGGACTAAACGCAGAGCCTCTCCTTATAAAACTGAGTGACCCCTTCTTTCCCTGTGGCGTCTTACAAGGCCAAAAAGGAAGTGGGCAACCATCCAATTCAAGTGGCAACTTTCAACGCTGACCTCCATCACCATTTGTAAAGATCGGCTCCCGTTACCGAACAAGTGCCGCGAAGGCCGGCCTGAGAGTGAAATGAACGATGGTTTTAAAAAAATGGAACACGAATTTCCGTCTGGAACATTCTATCGAGAAAAACAGGGCTACCTTTTGCAGATGTCCCGTTGTTTCCAGCTTGAGCGACCCAAAAAGGCATGTTCCACTCACTTTTCAAAGGAGTTTTTAGAAAACTATTGTCAATGGTAAACAACCGCAGTCTCGTTTTCCGGCCCATGAAGGGAAATTTTCCCTGTTTCCCTCTAGTTCGCCCAAACGAAGACCTACTATCTTCTTTCAATGTTTGCAAACAAACACATCAAAAATTGCCTGTTTTCTAACTTGTTCGTTATCCACATGTTTCAATATTCGGCGAAAGTGCTGGACAAATACAGAAATAGATCTTCACTCAAACGTTCCACCTGACTAGCCGGTAATATAAAGACCGCACATTCCCTATAAAAAAATTGAAGTCTCGGTCGACTCCGTATCGTGGAAATGTCATTAAACTCACCCTCGTAATCACTCATAATAAGTAAAAATTATTATTTCTATTTGTTCCTAAATTTATTATTTATTTATTATTTTTTCTTGCTGACAAAAAAAATTAGAAAAGTCCTAACTGGAGTCCTGGCTCGAGTCCTAGCTCGAAGTGCTACTTCCAAAACGAGAGCGAGTGTTTCATCGGGGTTAGACAATAAACTAGCGTGAATCTACCGTCCACGCGTGTATTGGTGTAATGGAAGTAAATTTGATTGGCCGATGAAGGACATGTCAATCAATCAAAAAAAGTGGGCGGAAGGAATTTCGAAGGGGAATTTGGTAAGGCTCTATTTTTCGTTTTCGCCAACCGTCCACATTACGTATCACGCGAAACTAAAATAGAGCCTGATCGCAGGTTAATCTGTCAGTAAAGTGATTTCAAATTGCTCAATCTTGCAAAAAAATTTGTAAGAAAATTGGACCGCTACATCATCACCTCACACTCAGTGTCTGGCTCCAAATGCACAAATGCAGTTTCACGTCATTTTGTATAAATACTACAACTTCTACTATCCAACTTTTTTTCTCCTTAAAAAACGTGTACCCATTACGAGTACAAAACACCATTAAAAAGGATGTGAGGGGGGATCACAGCGCTCGTTCAGGAGGAAATAAATATTCCTTGACAGGTTTAGCTTGGCGTCAATAAAAATCCGCCATGTTATGAATGTGCGCGAGATGATGCGCGCCCCAATGACGAAATAAATTATGCGCAGTAGGGTTGCGCAATGCAAAAACAGGGAATCACCTCAACTGGTCAGCAAGGAGTCGTCCTTGAAAGAAGCACGCAGCATGAACTAGAACTAAAAGCCGATTTTGAACATTTGTTATCGGAATAGGGCCAATTCACTCTCTTATAACTTGGATGATCTCGATCTCTCTTGTAGAGTGAAATTTAGTGATATTGTGTTGTTTTGGAACTACAGTAGTTTCGTTTTCGATATGGACAGAAAAGCGATCTTTCTACTTTTTTTCCAACACACGAGTGAATGGAAAGAACAGAGAACGATTTAGTCGCACTGAACGCTCTTTTAGAAATTCATGCGAGGTCGTAGGAGATGCAAAATTCAAATCAGCGCCGGCCGTCTATTCCGCGAGATGGTCATCGAATTCTCGTTCTTTTGCAAAAGTCTTAATCCACTTATCCCCGTATTGGAGTAGGAGTAAAAATAATTCTTACAAAAGAATGCACACTTAATAGTATGTACTGAGCTTTTTCTGGACTTACTTGGAATCACTGTGATATAAAAAATCATCGGATATTCCTTTTTGTCACCATTTGCAAATGCGCCGCATCTGTATCCACCATCGTGTTCCATTGTAACATTTCGAATGTGTAAGGTGACAAAGAGCTTATGTCCACTGTCTGCAAAGAAAACGTAAAGACAAAAGTATTTTTGCTCTACTGTTCGACAATATCTTCACCTCTCTTCTTTGACCCTTTAATTCCTACGATCGAAACGTTCATTCTGCCAACTAGTACCATAGAGGTCTTTATTGGGTAGGCATGAGAACCTGGTGTTATATCAAGATCACACCTCTTAAGCTGATAAAAATATTTATTCTGAAATGAATACCTGTCTGACTGACATTGAAACATTGAATTGAAATTGTGAAGAGAATTTACATACCAATCACTCCTTGGAGTCGAAGGGTTGAAGAGATACTCCATACACTGGCATAAAGTAATATGTAGATCTCATGAAAAGCACATATATATATCTCTATATTAAATTTTCAACCTCGGTTAATGCATTTCTAGTGCTCTGATTGGTTCAATCAATCTCGGTTTTCAGCTCATATACCTTAGTTTGACCTTATATCCCAACTGAATGCGCTAAGCGTTGCTAAGCTATTTTTTTTTTCGCCGTTAAGCGAAATTTCTCTCTGAAAAAAGCAAAAATCCATTCTGACGTTTGAAGTACGCGAAAAGGCAAGAAATGTTTTTGTGATGAGTCTGCATCTGTCTGACCACCCGGGTCCGCAGAGATTGGTTTTAGCTATTGCGGTATCCCTGTCCATGTATATATCTATTTGTATTTTCATTTTCTGTTGTCATTGAATTCTTGTAGTGTTTGGACAAAGCTAATAAATTAAATTAAAAAATTAAATTAAGGTATTACACAACATCGCATGTTCATCAAATTTCGCCCGGGTTTTCTCGTTTTTTATCGCACGTATTTCGCGCTTCTAAACTTTGGAGTTTAAGAATTTAATAAAACAATTATTCCATTCGCGCTTATTGGATATTAATCTGGTTATAGCCAATTGGACGCTA
>NC_090884.1:480000-482500 GCF_036669925.1 Montipora capricornis | reverse complement strand
ACGCGTCGATTACTATTTTTTTCAATGTTTACTTCTGGTGCGCGCTGATTGGCCAATTTTTGACAGCTCTCTCAGCGTGACATCAGGAGGCTGCATTCAAAGGGATGCGTGCAGGCTCTCCTTCTCTCCCACCGCAGAGAGAGAGCCTGCTCGCAGGCTAGCGCTCAAGCGGAAATGACAACTAACGACATCGTCAAAATTCGTAAGCGACAAACCCGTCTAAAACGGACACAGTTTGCCCTCCGATTGCACAGAAAATACGAGGACAACTGTACGTAGAGGTAAGCGAAGTTTATTTCTACATTTACAGCTTATTTGAGCATTTATAAGCTCAAAGTTAACTTTCCCATACAAAGTCTATAAATCGTATACCGAGCTTGGCCTGCCTTTGCGTGACCAAGAGAATATTTATCATTGTATCCGCCATCTCCATACTAATATTACTTCGGCTCGAATAGTCGGCGTTACAAAGGTATAAATATAATAAAAATGCTTAACCTCCTTGATTTGTGACATCCTGAATTTTGCAAACTGTTTCTTTCCCTGTGTATTGTCAGCGGCGTTTTCGAAAACAATAAACTGCCAAGTTCTGGTCCACAAATACATATGTATTCATTGTATGTATCACTATCTGTATCACTGTCTGTGTCCTTTGATTTAGCAAGCAGTAAACCGCTAAGTGTTATTCAATATTCGACTTTTGGGTTTCCAGCAAAGCCCGAATTTAAAAAAATCGGAAATTGACCAGCAAAGCTGCGACTGACTCTTCTCCCGATGTCTTCTAGATTCTCATTCTAAAATTCTAATGCATCAGTCAATTCCAGTAGTGCCCATCCCTCCCCTCCCCCCGGCAACCGCGGGGCATTTGCTCACGTTGTCAGTCCCGGGTGTGGGGGCATTCGCAATTTTATCGCGGCTCGGGGGCTGGGCATTTGTGTACCCCGGGGTACCCCGGGTCAAAAGTGGGTAAGTACTTCGTGTCAAGCCAACTTCAGTTGCATTTAGATTAACATTTAGAATATCTATACAGAAATTATCCCAAACATTCATAAAAGCTAGTCTAAGGTTAGCTTTTATGAATGTTTGGGAAAAGTGCCATGGATGAATTCATCAGGAACGACGAGGCATTTGTGGATCAATGGCTTGTCTGTCAGGGACTAGAGAAACTTGCAGATGTTTTTTAAGGTATGTTTTCTCAATTTTAGGTACTGATTTCTTCATACACATATAAGCGACAAGGTGAACTATATTTTGTTTATCACAAAACAATCACTGACGTGAACACGACTATTTTGCATTCAAAACTAGCCTAGCATTTTTTTTTTTAATTCATGAAAGTGGAGTTAAAATACTTAAGATTTCCGACTTCAAATGATGCGATCTTCGAGACAGATCTTCCGAGCTTAAAAAGTATTGAAATAAAATATTAAAGTTGTAAGATTTCTAAAACTGGTAATTGTTTTACTGTAAACACTGTTAACAGGATTGTCGTTATTTTAGTCGAAATATTCAAAACAAATGGTTTTTATTCAATAAAATATTTAATGTCACGCTATCCTCTAGCAAACTGTTAAAAACAAAATATAAGGAAATAAATAAACTAACACGTCCTGTTGTCCTTCAAGTCTTACCGTTTTATTAAAATGCTGAACAGTTGAACGTTTTATTCAGGGATAAATCCAAAAAAACTGCAGAGGTGTTGGAAGGCGACGATCCCGGAGACGGGGCATTTGCCCTCTTTCTTCATCCCCTCCCCGGGGCATTTAGACAGCTTATGTGGGGGAAATTTGCCCATTTTTTAACGGGAATGGACACGGCTGGAATTGACTGATGCATAATTTTCTATGGTCGTGTCGATCGTAAGAACAACGACTACCAACTACTGCTTTGAAAGAACACGAAACTGCCATGATTTTAACAGCGGCTTTGCACAAATTTCTCGTGAGAAAAATGACTTTCGTTACTTTATTTGGTATTAGTTAATTAAGTTAGTGTCGTTTTGGAAAAGTAAACAAAAGTAACTATCAAAAACCAACATTTTTGTCGCATGGTCAATAGTATGAAATAAATATACGAAAAAAGTAATTATAATTTCGATTTCCGTAGAACCACAGTACTGAGATTCCAATGCGTTTTTTTGTTGCATGTTATTGGCAGACGCTCAGCTTACAAAAATCTCCACCCCTACCCAGTGTGAATTTTGCCACATGCTGCACAACATGCAAATTAGAAAGACGGAGATTCGTTGTCACTGGCTATTTGTTGAGTGATTCTCTCGAGCAATACAATGAACCACCAAGGTACAGATTGCATAGGGACTTCGCAAAATCGCTTTTTGTGGTTAAATCTACCAAACGGATGCCCGTTACGGAGGTTCTCGTCTTACAAACTTAGCGAAACGCCATTGAAGAAATGACTGGAGAGAAACGTTGTTTGACAGTCAAGATATTATATCGGAGCTAAAGTGAACATATTTATGTTGCAGTATGCTTTAGTAATG
>NC_090884.1:460000-462500 GCF_036669925.1 Montipora capricornis | reverse complement strand
AAACGGAATGGGGATTCAAATGTAACTATGTTTTTTTAACCAAACTGTAACACATGCGGTTAAATGATTGCCAAAATGGACAATTTATAGCGTAGGAAGGTGAAAAAAGGGTGTAATAAGGGACTAGGGAAAGCCCCGTATAACAAGCCAGAGTCATATCAAAGTCTGAAGGTCAAATGCTTTACGCTAAAGCACGCTACAAAAAGCCGAGCAAAAAAAAAAATATATCAGATTCTGTGAAAGTCGGACGAATTTGTAACCAACTCAGAGTTATGTAAGCAAGCTTTCCAATAAAATAGCGCAAAAATAGATTTAACGTGCATAACACTGAATATCACTTACCTAAGTCACCTCTGAAGTGTTATCACAATTCGGGTGGAAAGTAGCAAAAAGACGCTACCTTTATTCAGGAAAAACGTCAATCATTTCATAAAAACCTATTGCTATTCGTTGAATCGCACTTAAGTAAATAGATTGTGTAATAGCGTTTTGTATTAATTTTATAATTTAACTTCACAAAGTGACAAAATTTCCATATTTTTTGGTGATGAGATTTCTCTCAGATCCTATATCACGTGGTACTTTCGTATGTTTTGCCCTGCATTTACTGTTTTGCAAACTTCGAGTCATAAACATATATTTCTGCATGATTTATGTAATACTTGGGAATCCAAAGAACAGTGCAGGTTAGGGCATCTGTCAGTTATCGGCGCTGGGAACAATTGACGGCGAAACCGCACGCGATAGCGGCTAAATTATCATTTAATGCACGATTTCCGATCTCGCGATCTTTCTGTCAAGTTGCGTTGACCACATTAATACTATATTTTTTAATGTAGGCTGTAGGCAGAGGGACCTTCTTGCAGGCCAACCAAGACTGGACTCTGGACTCATCAATACTAAGTTTTTATATTACCATTTACATTGTGTTTCCCTTACCCCAACCGCTAAATAATGTAATACAGCGAATACAGTATTGTAACCTGCATTGTCATACGATGATCCTACGTGTTTTATCTTTTAAAACACATTTGCCATATTGAACCATTACCTGCATTTGTGAAGTTATCAGTGACAATTGCAAAAACAGGAAAGTTTGTACTGTTGCAGCTTAAGCTCCATTGCATTCGCAGTTTAAACGACTAACAATGAAATGATCTTTCTAGGCACTGGGGCTATTCGCTTAATCACCGCTCCCCCTCCAACCTTCATTAAACGTGAAGTAATCCGTGTTAACTATAGATTTTTCTTTGAATAACAACGCTCGAATGTTACAGTCGAACCTGCATATAACGGCCACCCTATATTAGGCGGCCTGTTCCGCAGTCCTGATTTTTCGCAAGCTGTGCTTGCTGTCTGTCTATTATTAAGGCGGCCCCGCACACCGTGAAGCAGTCCGATGTTTGTCTTTCTTTGTTATTTTTACCGGTAAGCGGCCACCCTTTAATGGAAGCCACATGTCTTTCATGCGGCATATTATTTTGTTTAAATGCGATCCAACATCGCAAAAAGAAATTAACACGCAGAAAACAACTAAGCTGATAATCGGTCGTTTAGAATTGATAACGCTTTCCAGATGTGCGAAGTTAGCGACCTGCTCTACAAACAATTTGACTACATCTTTGTTTAACCCTACTATAGTCTCGCATGATGGTAATATGTAAATACTGTACTACACATTTAGAACTAATTTATCACTATATAATGCTTGGAATTTCCTTGAATGAAACAAGCGAAGTTACATTTGTATAAGTGATACAGTTTTTAAAAAAAACGCCTCATTTTTTAGCGTGTATGGTATAGGTCGGAATGTCAAGGATTCATAAATAAAATTAATAATGGAGACGGTTTTTAAACTGATTAAAATTGGAAAAAAATGTCGCGTGAGTTGACCCTCATATCGACCTCTCGTCACCACCACGTCATTGCACAAGTGCTGCCCAGGTGCGGATGAATCGGCCGGAACAAACGCCGAATTGTATACATATGTTTCGTTGTCGTTTCTATTAGCAGAAAACTTAGAAAAAAAGGGACAGGCCCTAACGGTGTCCCTTTTTTTGGTGTGCGGTTGCATATAATTATAAGGCGGGCGATTTTGCTCTACTTTCTGTTATATTAAAGGTCGACCTTCTCCCGGGAGGGGGGGGGGGGGGTACTCGATGTATCCCTGGTTGGGGAGGTGCGGCGCGGCCCCTCATACCCTGACCCTGTTTAAGACAAATATCGCTGATTTTCCTACCCATTTTAAGACAGAATTCCAATTTTTGATACCCTGTTTAAGACATTTAACCCAGTTTAAGACAAAAATTGATAAATGGATACCCTGATTAAGACAAAAAATGATAAATTCGATAGCCTGTTCAAGACAAAAATCCCGAAAAACATACCCTGGCTGGCCGCACGTCCCCATTAAGCCCTTATAAGGGAGTACCCCCCCCCCCCCCCCCCCCCCCCACCCTTGCCGGGGACCTTCTACATGTCACCCTTTAAGCCCAGGGAA
>NC_090884.1:450000-455000 GCF_036669925.1 Montipora capricornis | reverse complement strand
CGTCGTTTGCCACAAATGCAATGCTAAATTTCATTTTTGCAAGAACGTAAAACAGGGGCTTAATCGTTGCTAGAGAGTCAGTCAACTTTGGCAAAATGAATACGCTTATTTTTGTGCTTTCAACCAATCTCAAGAGACACAGATAACAATGATCTAATGTACAAGAAGCTAACGAGAGATCTTCAATTTGTTTTCGTCCACCAACATGGCGGCCATGACGTAGCGTGAAAACCATCTCAAGTAACTAAATTGATCTAAACTTCGTTGACGTGGTCATCATAAAGACAATATATAAAATGATACTTAAAGAAAGCCTTCAGTCCAACAAAAAGATCACCTTTGAGTAGTGGACGAAACGTTAACAGTGAATTATGTTCGTTTTTTTTTTCAATTTTCAAAGACAGCGCTTCCACCAGAAATATAAATTTCAGAATCATTTATTTTCACTATCAAATTTTTCATTTTTGTTATGTTTGATCTATCATGATTATTATTACGAAAAAGCGTTTTGTGTTATAACGAAGGAATGGAGGTTCATTAATGAGGCTTGTGCCTTTCGCGAGGAAGTCATTTATGAGAGGAAATCATTTTTAAAAGTCTGTTCATGGCACTTGAAGTAATAGCTTCAATTTGGGCGCTGCACGTCACTTCTCTTTTATGTACCAGTCTCTTTAATTTCAGAAATTTTGACGGATCAAAAAGAAAGCAAGTAGGCCAGTAACTGCAACAAGTGATGTTGAGGTCTGTGCGCTATCCGATCCTGTGGGAAAAGAAAATGAGTATTTTCAGTTATCTTGTCATTTGGGCTTACACTGATCTCTACTTACTGAATTGAGACAGTCTTCGGAATGCATTTCAGTGTAATAGCTAGTACGTTTCCTCATGAAAACTACCAGAAACCTTTCACACACATATATCTATATCTATATCTATATCTATATAGACTTGCTTTGAAACAGGATTTCTTCAAATTACGGGAATTAAGTTTTCTGGAAATACTACCAATCACCGGATCCCATTCACCAATGCGGGTAGCCTACGTGTAGCCGTACCCTAGCCCCCGAAGGAAAAAACGGGAGGGGGGGTGGGGGTAGGGTACGCCTACACGTAGGCTACAATGCGGGTGGCTTATTCTCCGTGCATATCTTTAGTCACCCGTGCAAATGAAAATAGCCTTCAGTCGCAAGTCAATACGTTTCCCTCGGAAATTTATCCTCCGCCGATTTAGAATATGACTGCCGATGGTTGACCAACTGAGGGGATTGATCGGGGGCCGATACGATCGGGGGCAGATCGGGGGTACGAGCCCCGGCCGGACTAATACTCAGGGTCTTAAAATAACTGGGGAAAAATGCTGCCTCTGTGAACTTAATCTGGAAACGATTAGACTTTCGAGTCTTTTCGTACATGGACCATAAACGCAGGTCTGGTTTTGCTACCTTCTGCGGAACTTTAAAAAGAGCCACACTCCTCGGAGAGAGTATAGGGCAATGGGTTCCCTGAGCTGTGATCCGCCCAGATCTTTCTTAGAGGGGTGACCGGCTTGGCGTAATATCTCAAAAGGTTTACAGTGTGTGAAGCCAAAAAGAAAGGGACAGACTTAGCCAGTCAATTTGAGTTTGCCCAGAGCTGGAACATACGGTTGTAGAAGTAGCCGGAACGACTGTAAGAAAAACGACAAGTTGAAACGTACCGCTTACTGACATGAAATTCAATGTAAACTTGTGGCAACGACGTTCCTCGATAACAGCAGAGCAGTTTGAAGACAAACAGCAGTAGTAGTTTCCACTGTCAGTTTTTTTCACGTCTGTAATGGACATCACGGAGGGACCAGAGGATTCTTTGAGAGAAATCTTGTAGCGATTGTCTGGTACACTAGAATCTACAATAATCCCAACAAGACAAGAATTAACTTTTCAGTTCGCAATGTCAGCCCTGCAAAACGTACATTTTTTTTGTTTTTCAGTACCTGACGACACCATAAATATCAGCGAATATTGAATTTTCAACCACGGATATCGTTACTCTGGTATTCTGAAGGGCCCACTCATGATAAACCTCGGTTATCAACCCATATAATGTCTGAAAATTTCCTAGTATCTAATCTTTTTGAGCAATTCAACAATTCATCAAAATTGTTATTTCATTCAGATGCTTCTTGAATATTCATCGCTCGTTCAAAGGATATTTGTGAAATATGTACTTAATTGTCCAATGACCACTCCCTTCAATCGCTTTTAAGGACAATTGAAACAAATTATGGAAACAAACATAACAAATCTTTAAGCAGACCACGTGTCTATTTTACAAGTCTAGTAGAAACGAAAAACGGTGACTGCTGTTAAGCGTTCAGGATTCCTGGCCTCGGAATAACTTCAGCTGTAGTGTTGGGAGCGGACTTGAGGAGTAAGACCGGAACCATAACCACTCGGCTATTATATTCTGTTGCTTATCGTAAACTCTGCAACCTCCTCCTATTCTTTCTTTCTTTCGGCCTTTTTAGTAAGGGCGCAAATAATAGGCGCGAAAACCCGAAACTTAACTGAAAGCATCATGACTGAGGACAGTTCTGAGAATGCGAAGTTTTTGATTTCCCCATTTCGGGTCACACAGTTTTCAAATGTAGATCAGCAACGAAATTAAACTGACAAATAATTTTTCAATGTTTATCATTAGAAACTGTGATCAATTCAGCACCAGCAAGTGCACAGACAGTACGTGCGTCGAAACTGAAATATAGAAGAATTCATCGCGACGCTCAACTTGGTTGTGGGGTTGTGAGATTTTATGCTATTTTTTTTTTTTTGTTCAGTCTTTTTCTTTTACCTATAAACGAGCCCAACCATCAATTCCCTAAATAGTGATGTTTCTGAAATCACTTACTGACACAGCCATTGATTGTTTTGTCGACCTTCCTCTTAACTTTCCATTCCACGCTCAAATCGACTCCTCGTGCACTGCACTGCAATTTGACATCTTGTCCTGGTTTAGCCTCCAAATGTTCTTCATATTTTTCAAGCCATGGAGCAACTGGAACAATAACAGTAGCAGTAACAGTGTGACTTTGATTCCAGCACGAAATTGTTACAAATTCTTCAGAAATACGGCCGCTAGTTCGAAAGTGAATGATTGATCTTTGCAGAACGATTAACCTGTCCTTTCCCTCTTTAAGTTCTCTGCTGTTTGTGTTTCTGTTTTTGTTGAGCCTCCAGCTCTTGGCTGAGTAGCCTGACTTCTAGCTGTTATACTCAATTGCATGCGGTCTCATTCACATAGAAGCCCTTCAAGCTAATCTTGCCGACCACATGGTGCTGGAAAGGTCGGACCACAACACCGGGAACTCTGCCCCCTACTCTCTTCTAATAGTGTATGGGATCTTTAACGTCCCACAGACGTTAATAGGGAGCTTAAGCAACGACAACGGCGACGGCAACGAGAACGTCATCTCAAAATATAAATTTGCGTTATTTCAATCGCTTCGGGATTATTTCAACGTGTTTAATGTGACAAGGGTGTGGTAATTCCTCAAAGATGACACCAGTCGGAACAGCACTCCATTTTATGAGAGAAAATGAAAATTTATCCTCAAGTGCTGACGTTCTTTATAAAACCAAAAACTTGCCTATTTCACGTTGTTGTTTTGCTGAGGACGGCAACGAATGGACAAAAGTGAAAAACGCACGTGCAGAGCGTGCAAAAGCTATTGTTTTTCCCCACTAAATATGCAAATTTGTGACGTTCTCGTTGCCGTCGCCGTTGTCGTTGCTTAAGCTCCCCAATAGGGAGCTTACGAAACGAGGACGTCGACGGCTACGAGGACTTCATTTAAAAATACAAGTTCGCGTTATTCATATCACTAGGAAACTATTTCATGTCGTTTCGCGTTAAAAATGTGTAGTAACTGTCGAGGAATTAAACTGGTATGACTCGGTTGGAAGCGTAGAGAGAGAACTGAAAATTCATTGTCAGTGCTAACGTCCTCCACAGAACCTCGAATTTGGTCATTTCACGTCGTCGTTTAGGAGATGACGGCAAAGAAATGTACGAAAATGTAAAACGCACGTGCAGAGCGTGCAGAGCCATTGTTTTTGTTCACTAAAGCTATTCAGTTTGTAGCGTCGTCGTTGGCGTCGGCGTCGTCGTTTCGTAAGCTCCCTATTGAACAAGGCTGTGAGAAGGGATCTCCGGCTTATCGTCCTCAGCACTTTTTCCTCAGTTATTTAAAGACCCTGAGTGTTGGTCCGGCCGGAGTTGAACTCACGACCTCCCGCGTGACAGCCCGGTGCTCAACCAACTGAGCCACCGGTGCGCGGTTTGATACACGCTGCGAATACACGCAAACTGAGCTCACTTGTGAATCGTTGTCTTCTCTTGCAAACGTGTTAAAATCCCTGCTCTTAGAATAACCAGATCACTATTAACAAATAAACGATGTTTGAAGATAAGACATTTTGCAATATGGCAGCTAACTGCCGTTCGTTTTCGGATTAAAAACTAAATGTATCAGAGGCTCCTGTGGCTAATTTTAAACATTTGGAATGAACTAGAAAAGTATTAGGCCATTTCGGGAGTTCATGTCTGTCTCCTCTTCAAAGCGAGTCTAAGTGCGAAGTTTTTGTGATGGTAATTAGTTCTACTTTAAATACGAAGGAAAGTAATTTTCATAGGAAAACTTCACACTGAAACTCGCTTTGAAGAGGAGGCAGACATGAACACGGAAATGGCTTATTCGCGAATGGATTAAGCATCATCATTTTTTATTACAAAACGTTAATTGTTTAAATATTCCGTTGCTTGCGTCCGCAAAGTCTCCCTTTTACTTCGGCGAGTGCTTACCCAGGACGTTGGTATCTGCTGTGACATTGTATTTTATGACTCCCCGGACGAGTATCCCTAACACGCATGTGTAGGTCCCTACATCTTCAAGGCCCGGATTCTTAATATTAAGTGGAAGGAGGTCATCAGCTCTAGGATTGTCGTCATCGCCCACTAGATCGACA